>NW_017259183.1:3748323-3754579 GCF_001594045.1 Atta colombica | reverse complement strand
TAATAAAACAAGATAGAGTAAAAACTATTCATTTGTTATACTTAACTTTAATAGTTTATAGAAAGAAATGTAAATATGTCCGGTGGTTATGATTTTTCTGCACATAGGCAAAAAAAATATTTGAAGATTCGTTACTTATACAATACGCCTCGTTAGATAAAATATAGACGATTACATTGAGCTCGAAACAATGGTATTCCTATCGCAAGAGTAGCATGGCAACAATAGATGCACTAATATCAAATCTGATGACTTCCATAGGACTTCTATGCTTGAAGTTGAAGCATGTTTCGAGATATTGTTAATTTCATGAAAAGAATAGCATTAAAATTTAAATATAAAATAAAATTAAGTTACATTTTTATCCATTATGTAAAGAAAAAAGCAAATTTAGAAAAAAGTGGATTATAATAATGAAAAATTATAATTGCATAATTAATAAATGATTAACCCTGTGGAGGTGAGATGGGCCCCCTATTAGACCCATTTAATTATACTCTTTACGTTACGTCTACAAATTTGAATTATTAAAATACAGTAGTATTTATACTTTTTTATAGTATAGTAAGTTATGTCATTATCATCTCTTGAAATTAATTAGTGCCTTTAATCAACATAAATTAAATGGATCTCATAGCCTAGATCAATTATCATCAGTAATTGTGTTACTCATACTTATATAGATTTTGAATCATTTTAAAGGATTAATACCCGTATTCATAATCATTTTATATTTAAGGCTTCCGTAAGTCTTCCTATGAATACGCACATAAGAAACGCGTAGAAAAACCGTAAGGCAATAAGACATAAGTAGCGAATTGCCCATTTACATAATGTTATTGCTTTACATTCTCTACATTGTGATTGGCTAATTCACTTACTACTTACTGCCTTTATATAATAACATTATATCGAAAGATATGTTTTTTTATTTAAAAATGTATATAATGCGTTATTTTATATTTCCATAACTTGATAGAAACAAATATATATATTACACAGTGATTATCGATGAATTAAAATGCATATTTTAATTCATGATAAAATCTTGATTTTCTCTGTTGTATTTGATTTAGAAACCACACGTAGCACCGAATGAAATCGCGTACTCCGATTAGAATCAGTTTTCCAATGCTACTTAAATCCAGCTGCAATGGGGAACATTCTAAATTCCGCCCGATCGTGTTTCTCTCATAGTTAAGCTCTTCGCTGGATAAAGCTCCATCGATTCCCGTAAAGAGAAGGTATTTAAACGACTCATCACGGGACGCACAAATGTGTTTTCCGATTAGTGTCGATTCGCAATGCGGAACTTGGAGTACACGTTAGCCTCTTATTGTCTACCGTTATCGTGATCACAGCGGTACCGGAATCATAATAGGCGAATTGCGGTTCTCGTTATCGGCGACTACCAATCGTGAGAAAGTCATTTTATATCGAACGCATACGGAGTGACTGCAATTATACAATGTATATTCGATTTGAAGTATGTGTCATTGTGATGACCATTAAACACAATCAGAATAAAACTCGAAGTAGAGGGTACAATTGTTAATTAATCGATTATCAACTTGGGGAAAATCGGACGAATCATTAAGAATCGAAAATGATAAATTTGATAATGGAGAATTATGATAATTTAGTATTTTCAATTATCTGTATTAAGAATCTGATGTTTTATGCACATCTTCTAATACGTATTCATAAGAAAGGCAATGAAACATGATTAACCAATTTATTAAAATAGCATTATGTATCTTTAATGATTTCGTTATAAGTTTAGAATCGTAGACCTACTGACTATTGATTTCGCTATTTAATATAATAGTTTAATCACGGCACTTATAAAAAATTCAATTATCTCCCTTGATAATTCTTGTTCTCAGTATACTCACTTTGATTGTAAATTGTCAATCTTATCTTTATTTCTAAATTACTCAAGAAATCATTGATCGCGCATTCATAGCGCGTCAGAAAGCAAAGCATTACAAAAGTGAAGTCTTGTTGAAGTTTCCCCCAAATGGATAGAAATGGTTTTATCATGCATTCCTGCGAACAATTCGCCGAGAGGGCAAAGACACGAGGGAGAGAAAGGCTGGACGAATAAATGTCACGTGGTAAAACGTCGGACGAAAGTGTTTTATACGCGGGAGGTCCTGAAAGCTGAAGAAGAAGAAAGGGCCGACTTCAATGAGAGAGAGAGAGAGAGAGAGAGGGGGGAGGGATAGGAGGGAGGGGGGGGAGAGAGAAAGAGAAAGACATGTTTTGAATTTTCGCCACAACGTCTCAGCGGCAGCTATAGAAATGCGATAATTGTTTTATTATTGTTAATTTGTAAGGTGCAAATTCTTTGTTAGATATTAAAATGTTGGACTAAAGGAGATTGTAAATAGATTATGCCGTCTAGTATCGTTTTGATAACTTTATTTATTTTTGCAAAAACTCTTATTTAATTACTTAATCTTATTGGGCTATTCAAATTTACTGTACATTTTATCATATTTGCCTCAATGATAAAAAGTCTGTATATAAAAAAATAGAAAATTTTCCCAGTAAAATAGTCTTATATTAGAATCATGAAATCATTAAATTTACTAGGAAACCTAAGAGTACTATATAGAAAATGAAATTGATTTTTATATTGTAAAGGAAACAGTTTAAATGAAAAATTTGTAAAAAAATAAATTACATTTTTAGTCAAAATAGGTCCAATAGAATTCGTATTATCTGGAATAATTATTAGAAAATCATAATCATGAAACTACCAATTTGTAAATCGCCTTTGGATAACAGAAATTCACATCAGAAACATGCCAGACGTTGCACTGGCTTATTTCTAGGCTCCATTGTCGTCGCTGCAAGCTTGAAGACCAAATTCGTGCCCACGTTTAATCGACTTTGGTATAATTTAGCCAGGGGGCAAGTAACGCGTTATTTGTAATGTCGTTATCGTTAAAAGTTACTTTTTTCGGTAACGAATAGATAACGACGTTAGATTTTCTTCTGAGTAACATTCATGATAATGCAATTACATTTTTGGAGTAATGGTAACGATTTCACCAGTTCCTTTCATCGTTACTTTATTTCTACGTAAAAGTTTAGTCGTAACTATAGAAAACAGAGATGAAACATTAACAGTCTGATTGGCTGTTTAAATTACAACGCCTTTTTTTCATTGTATTCATAATGTAATATACACGTATAGATTAACTCAAATATAATCTTTACAGTATATTTAAAATAATCTTAAAATAAAACTTTTTCTGTGTCATATTTCACAAATTAAATATATGTATATAATGCAGATTACCAACAATATTATTTTTTTATTATAATTTTATCCTTAGAGTATTCATGATGAGTTATTCGTATCTTGTTTCTTTTCTTCGAAATAGTTGGCTAAATAATTCTTTCTACCTTTTCTTTCTTTTTAAATATATATCTTCATAAATGTTTTTTAAAAATGTTAAAATATAAAAGAATCTTCTAATTTTTATATATTTGCAAAAATTATGGAAATTAACTCACAAACGACCCACCATGCACAGTAAAAGAAAATTGTATATGTATTAAAAGTTAAACATATAATTTTAAGAATTAAAAGTAATACAAAAAATAAATTTATTTAAGTATAAAAATTTAAAAAAATGCAATATATATTATGTAATATGACAGCATCTATTTCATTCATGAAAATAACGCACAATGTTTACTATGGGCATATATTTTTTGAGCTCTATTCCTCTAATAAAAAATAGAATTTTCACATTTCATTTACATTTACCGAAAAAAATCTGCATATAATATTCTGTTAGTGTTAAGAACAAAAAGTAACGAAAATATAACGATTCGTTATATTTTGAATTAACAGTAACAATAACGAGTTATTTTTGCAAATCAATAACGAATAACGAGAACGAGTTATTTTTTAGGAAAAAGAACGGTAACGAGTTATTTTTATAAAATAACATCGTAACAACCCTGAATTTAGCTTTACGAAAATATCTCAGAACATAGATATTGGATAATAGCGAAGTTTAAATGGCAATATTGAGTTGAAAAGCGAATAAAATGTAAAAAATAATTGCAATACACGTATACATTTTATAAATATACAAATTTTCATTTAACGAAACATTTATAATGAATTAGTCATACTCATTACATATTATGAATATCGTGGTGTACTTTAATGTTTTTTTATCTAAAAATATTATTTAAAAAATATATATATTTTAAAAATAATTAATTCATTATAATTTTTCAAAAAAAGTTAATTCAATTATAATAATCGCACAAAATGATTTATTATTTCAAGAGTATCTTCATAAAAGTATTATACACACACACACACACACACACGCGCGCACACGCACGCGCGCACACGCACGCACGCACACACACACACACACACACACACACACACACACACACACAAAAATTCATATATAATTGTGTTTTATTATATTAAACACGATTTTATTCATCGTTATCTTGATTTCAAATATGGCGATTTTTTTTCCATTCTGTGAGATAATTTAGTCCTGTTCGAAAAAAAAGCTATTCAATTTTCCAGTTTTAATGGCACTATGCCAGGCCTTCTCCTCTTGCTAAAATGGAAAAAACGCTCGTAATATAATGAAAAGAATTATTCAGCGTTAAATAATCTCTGGTAGAATAATTTAGTATTAATTAAAAAAGTAATTTCTACAATCTAAAATGTATTTTTAGTAAATTCATCATTGTTTTTAAAGAAATGGCTTTATACAGAGAAAAAGGTTTCTTTGGATTTACTATTCCTATTATTTATTTGACTAAAACTTGTTTCATTGAAATAACATATGCATATACGAAATATTATTTGTTTGAATAAAAATTTTATTGTTTCATTCGAGAAACTTCTATTGCTTGAAAGAAACATTATTAACATTATTATTATTTGAAGTAATATCTTTTAATCAAATAATATATTATTTGGTTAGAATGAATACAAACAATGAAACAAATTATTTATTTGAAAATTGCAAAATATATTGTTAGAGGTTATTCCATGCAAATAATTTTTTAGAATAATTATTATATTTTTTGACCGAAATTATGGAAACAATGGCTTATACATAACAACAGGATTAAATGAGCAGTGCTATATCAATTATATTTGTATAGTTTGATTACGCAAATGCCGAAGATTATCTATTCAAACAAATAATTTAAGTATTTAAGACAAAGATATACATTGTTTCAAATTTAAACAATCGTACTTATCGGTTCAAATATATTGATTTATTTTGACCCAAATATCAGGATATTTGGATTATTTAAATATTATTTAAAATAAATTGATTGATATATAAAATAAATTTGTTATTTGGATACAATAAAATTTATTAAATCCAAAGAAATCTTTTTCTCTGCGTACTTAAATTCAAATACTGAGTATTTGAATGCAAATATAGTCTCGATATAATAGCATTTTAAATAATATTTAAATAATACATATTTATAACATATATAAAACAACGTGAAAATATTAATTAATCAGAAATAATATAATTTGTTGGTGGAAGTAGCCGATTTTATAGATGTCCTTCTCGTTGATCAGCCTTCCTTAAGGAAGCGGTCGAATTAGACGCTTCCTCTCGCGCGCGTCTTGTGCCTTCCTTCGTGACTCACGAGATGGAAAGGGAAATCCCGGAAGCACGCGGCATGGCGGTCTAGACGCACACGCGCTAGCGGTTGGCTCGGAATAGCTGCTAGAACTAGCGGTATCGTGAGTACAAGTTAGCGGGTCTCGGCTCATCTAGGTTACGTCACTCGTCGACCGATGCGCTGTCGCGGGGCCGGATCCGGATCATCTCGGGGCCCGTACCGGGCCCGCCGTGCTGAACCCGCGTTCATAGTTCTGGAGATGATGGTAGTGGTGGTGGTGATGGTGGTGGTGGTGGTGGCACCGGCAGTTATGGCGCTCGGACTTTCACCTCCTTTGAGCGAGTAGCGCCTAACGGCTTACCGAGAACGCGACCGCTCTCACTAGCGCCCGACACGCGCTCGCATGCAGTCGCATCACCGTATCTCCCATCACAATGAATTGCAAATGGTTAAGTTAATGGTGGTTAAGGAATCTTATTCAATCGCTTGGATAATAGGTAATAATAATAAAGAATTGATATTATTGAAGGGACATTATTTTTCATTAGAGTTCCTGCTTTACTCTCTACTCTCTAAATAGGAATAAATCGCTAATTTTATATTAAAA
>NW_017259183.1:3742312-3748223 GCF_001594045.1 Atta colombica | reverse complement strand
CCTCATGTTTTTTTTTTAGATCAATTATATAATACATTCGTACATTTGCATTATATGAAATTGTTTTTAATATATTGCTATTTAGCTTGAGGCTTTATTTTATATGTTGATATAATAATATGCTTAAATTATTATTCTTTGCAATTTTATTTCTTATACGCAATGATTAATATATATTTAAGGTATTAAAAATAGAAATTTGTTTAGTAAATATTTCTAATATTTTAAAGAAAAGGAGGGCACTTTTCAGTGAAATTCTAGTAACAATTTTCAATAATTATAATTCGAAATTGAACCTTATGCAAATAAATTTAAGTGATATAAAATAAAATATAAATTTTAATAAATTTATATAATATAAATTCGCACTGAGATATTTAAACACTAAAATCCGTTTTGACCGAAAATAGAATTTCTCTTACTTAATTGGATTTTTATAATCTGTTTTTTATTAAAGTTAAATAAATTACATCACACATAAGCACGCGTGCACGAATATAAATATATTTTACTTTTATTTTATAATATCTTTATTTATCTATTCTATAAGAATTGGATCATATTAATAGTTACTAAATGTGTTGCAAAGGAAAAAATAATAGAAAAGATCAACGACCGTTAGTAATATACTCACATTAAAAGTATATTCAATAAAAGTGAAAAGCGTCTTCCGATATGATTACGTGTGCGTGTTTGACAACCAATAAAATCAGTATCCTCCAGCTACTCTTACTTTCTAAACACCAATTTCGATCTCATCATATTCTGCCAGCAGCAAAATCCGAAAGCGCACTGTAAATCATTCGAGGTCTCGATGAAATGCAGACGCGATGATCTTTCTCTTCCGCATCATCTTTAGTCGTTTCATTCACTAAAGGCTGTTCTTCATGATCGTCTGTTTGAATGATTTTATCGTTGTCAACAATTATTCGACCGATACTCTTGATATTTCCTGGACAATATATTCCGTGTTGCTCAGCAACTAGTATCAGAATGAGCTAGACTTTTTTTCGTATTGTTGCATCGATTAGTTACATAACACTTCCGCGATACGTAATCACATATGGGAACGTGTATAATTCGATGGATATGCAATCTTTGTCTTGTCGGCGAAATAATAGCTAAGCAATTATTCGTTATTATTTACATTGAAGTATATTTGATTTTATTATTGTTCATTTAAAGTTAAAATTACGTGAAATTATTATTCAGCCAACACTTGATGGAAAATATTAAGACTATTTATCATAATTCTTTTATAATACGTAAGTAATGTATTTATTCTTTTACAAAGATCTTTTAAATAAAATTCCTATTTTTAGAAATGAAAAATTTTTTAATAATTAAAAATATTCAAAATTTTACAATTTCTACAATTTCTACATATTATTAAATTTTATTTATAATTAGATTTTTTAATTTTTTCGAGAAGCTATATATTATTTAATTTAATTTAATTTAATATAATTTAATTTCTAGCAAGTGTAAAAGTGATGCGCTAGCAAGACTGTTGCTATAAATCACTGTTATTAGAATACAAATATGCAATTTAATATTTCGTTAAAAATAACTTGCATAAAAAGAGATGATAACAAGCTCTATATATAAAGTTAGCAGAATCAATCAGCAGAATCAAATCAGACTTTTTTAGTACTTATTTTGTATTAAATTGTACCATTAATGATAATTTTGTACTGTGTGCCATTTCGAAAAAAATCGTGGCGATCACTGCTAGCTTAATATTAAGCTGGCAAGATGACCAATTCAAAATAAAAGAGAAAAGGAAAAGTAATATCAGAAATCAATAAAATTGAATCTGTACTATTTTGTACTACTAAAAACAATTCTATATTATGTGTCATGACCAAGAAAACAGTGTTGCTAGTTTAATATTTAAGCTAGCAGGATATCATATGTTAGCAATTTAAAAAAAAAGTGGCAAAAATTAACACAACTGAATTTGTACTAATTTCTACCATTGAAAGTAAGTTAAAGTTAATATTTCACATGTTTTCTCTTTAAAAAAATGACTTTATTAGTTATACTTACAATCTGAGATATTCTACATCAAACCTTTGATCATTATTTTATTTTTTTTTAAATTGCTAACATATTTCACAGATAAAAATATGAGACATGTGTTTCGCGAGAAAAATTGTGAGATTTTTTTTGTGAAGTTATTAACGCTTGTAAGTTACAGAAATTCATAAAAAAAAACATCGCTCATACGAATATTCACATTAATATATCGTTGAAACCATTAGTCGTACAAAGAAATGCAAGAGAGACTGCTTTTAAAAGATCTTAAAGGATTATTTTTAATTTATCATTTTCATATAAATAAATCATTTTCCATTTGTTTACAATTTTTATCAATATTTTTCATCATCAACTCACCACTTAAAAAATTTCATAAAACTATAAAAATATTATATTCCCATTTCAATTATGAAATAACCTGAAGTAACTCTGAAAATTCAAAAGAGACTCGAATGGATTGTATAATTACAAATTTCATTTTCAGAGTTATTTCAGAGTTATTATAATTGAAATGAGAATATGATGATATTTTTACAAAATTTTTTAATTGATGAGTTGATAAAAATGATAAAAATAGAAATAATTTATTTGTATGAAAGTGATAAATTAAAAATAATCCATCCATAGAACAATTTAAGATCTTTAAAATCGATTTTTAATCTCGGAAAATCTTGCATTTTTCAGGGTTTTTTATCCTTATGTTCTTTTTAAAATGCTAATGTCCTATTATTAACTTAAATATTAAGCTAGCAGCGCTACGATTTTTTTCGAAATGGCATACATAAAAAATTATCATTAATAGTACAATTTATTACAAAACTTTCGATAGGTCCGATTTGATTCTGCTGATTTGGTCCTGCTAGCTTTATAGAACTGTGATAACAGAGATAACAATTCAATATATAAATATATAAATTATATAAATAATAAAAAATAGCAGTGAAAATTTGTGAAGATTCACGGAAGCTTCAAACGATACTAGAGATGAGCAAAGATAATAAAGGATCGCGATAATAAAGGAGATTAAAACATCGTATTCTCGTGCTCGCAAAGCATACTTCAACGACGGAGTTTATTCTGCATTTTCTCACAGAAACGATTTGCCCTTCACCTCGCGTATACTCGACAAAAGAATCGTGTAATCCTGTCATCACGATCGCGAGAATTCACTTATTCACGTGTGCGCGATACGCGTCGCGCTTCTGGTCAACTCGAAGAGAAAGTTTTCTTCGCGAAGATGCGTGAGTTACGCAACGCTCGCAGTATTGCACACACACTCTTGGGGACTGTTAATTGATTTTTGTGAGATGAATCTCGAGAAAGGATAGCTTCCCATTGTGGCTTGAAAGAAACTGCTTATTCCATTTTGCGTCCAAGTTGAGCAACGATTCTTAATTTAGATAGATTTCTCGCGACTTTACATACAGTTAGTCTACTTATATAGTTAATTAATACATTTTTCTAAGCAGAAAATATGTTATAATTTATAAATTGCATCTACGTCAAACTCACTATAGATAAATTCCTGATATATTTTTTCTGTTTCTAGAAAGATTGAAATAATTTTTATATTTTTTATATATCATAAAATCTAAGAACATGAAAAGAACGATTGCATTATCCAAAAATTTAACTAGATACAAATCTGAAAATAATTTTGTTAAAACATCAAAATGATTATGTATAAGGACGCTCAAGCTGGTTGCTAGAATGTTAAAAAATTTTTGCAACGTTATTTATGCTTGAATTTTCTACATGATTATTTTGATAAATCAACAAAATTATTTTCAGATCACTAAAATTAAAAATTTTTAGATACTTCAGCATAATCGTTCTTTTCGTGAACATAAAATTATATGCGATTTAATTATTTTCTGTAAACTCAACTGGAAGGGGAGAGGGTAATTGTAATTTTTCTCTACTTTCTTTCAAGATTGCATCTATTGATATTTCCATCGATATTTCTTAGATTTCTTTATTTTTTAGATGCTTATAGAACTTGTTATAGGATTAAGCATATATTGGCTTACTATACGAAAAGAATAGTTTTGTTAAGATATTTAAAAATTTGATTAGATACAGATTGGAAAATAATTTTATCTGAACCATCAAAATAATTATGTAGGACAGTCAAATTAATTATTATAATGTTAAAACCTTTTTTATTATTTTGATAGTCCAACAGAATTATTTTCAGATCTGTATCTATAATAGTTAACACATAATAACATAACTTCTAATTCTAATTTCAAGTTAATACACAATAATATAATTTCACCAATTGTTAATGTCGTTTTGCTTTTTAATCGTTTAATCGTTAATTTAGAAAGTTGAATTTACTAAATAAAATTACAGTTTAAAATCATCTTATATGATGTAAATCCTTTACTAGGGTAAAACGCCAATGATGGCGGGTAAAAAACAAGAAATGACGAGGAGGAGTAAAAGTTAAATTTTAGGATTCAATAAAACCGTTCTTTCTGTAATAATACAACAAATCATTCCTTATAATTGATATATAGTCATACATTACAATTAATATTAGGAGTGTGATTTAGTTTTGAAGATTTTTTTTTCTCAAAAACTGATTTATTTAAACAACATATCATGTACGAGTCTCGTAAACGTTTAATAAGTGTTGTACGCTTAACATTTAACGATTTTCTCTGGCAAGTTCTGACGTGGATTGTGCTGGATTTTTATCCAATAATGCTTGCTGCATTTTCTAGCTTTGTCGTTAACATTGAAATCACCACTTTTGAATCGATAGAACCAATATTCACACGTCTTAATTGATGGAGCAACATCACCATAAGTTTCTATCAGAGTTCTATGACTTTCATCCGCCGATTTTCTTCTGATTAAAAAAGCAATGCGTGAAAATGCTCCATTTTTAAATGGTATAAACAATTAAACCCAATGTTTACTGCATCTAGTCTTAGTAAACTAAGTATCATGGAGTAATATTAAAGAAATTAAAGATATTAAGAAATAATAATTGTGTTGTTTTCGACAACACTGACATTAATGCCAAATCTCTTGCCCTCAAAATTAAATCACACACTCTTAATATATCAACCATATTTGTGATATAATAACAGTAACAGGCGTAGAATTAATAAAAAATTAATGCTTCTCACTTTTTCTTCTCCTAAAATATCTCTTTTGTATCAGTGTATTATATTTATAAGATAATTTTTTTATTCAAACAAATATAAAACTATATATTAGTTTAATGAAAATGTTATCACTAAATTGCAATTATCAATAATTGTTTAGGTTGAAAGGGCCATGACATTCACATTATAGTTGGCACATAATCATACGCCCGGATTTATCGGCGATTTCGATCGGCGGCGCCGCGTTTGAGAATATCACCTATGTGAAATTGACAGGCTTGGCCAGATCCGCGGCAATTCCGCGTATTGCGCGTTATGAAAACGCCACGTTTATCGATTCGCCGTATCTTGGACGGAACAATGCTCGAGTCGGCTTTTACGAGCTATTAAAATTAACTAGGTTACAGGTGCGATAGTAAGCCTCCGCGTTTCTGCTTCTTCGACGGACTCTTTTGTTCGCACACGCGAGACACGATAAACTGGCTCGCATGTTCACATGACGCGAGGGTATGTAGTACAATCTACCAAATGCTGTTGGATATCGCAATCTTTAAATTAATTATATGTATTACATATCTGTGAAAAATATTTGAAAAAAAATATTTAAAATTACAGAAAGGAATTCAAATAAAAAATATGTACTTGTGATTGCTTATAAGTAAGGAACATAATTTTCTAGGATCTCTCTATTATTCGCAATAACTCGTAGCTCGAAGACTAACGATAATCAAATTTTACGAGAAAAATATTAT
>NW_017259183.1:3713056-3742212 GCF_001594045.1 Atta colombica | reverse complement strand
TCTATATATAGAAGACATTTGCGCTTAGACATAGCGACGTGGTAACGTAACGTTGGCGCTTTTCTCATGACTACAGTGTAGAAAAAAATGTCCGCTCGCGGCGAGATGTCAGTAGATCGTGGAATATATTATCGGCTGCGAGTAGATGAATCTGCGACGAAGTCGATCTACTTCACAGGACGACTCCCATTTTCACTTTTCGTGCTCCAGAGCGCTCGCGCCTTTACACCATGCAGCGTTGTGCAACTTCCTCGTCGTTTCTGTCGGTCGACAGTAGGTTAAGCGAGATCCAATCCTGGTCAATTTTATCCCGAGCCTAGGTGCACACCACCGCTATCATCCGTCTCAGTTAGGTTGGGCTATATCACGTATTACGCCGCTGCAACAGACTTTCTCCCCGAGGACGATGCACTCGATGCCTTCCCCTCCTCCATTACGTATCTCTCTTCTTGTCTCTCTTTTTCTCCTTTACTCTCGTCCTGCATCCGCTGCTGGGACCGCGAATCTATCGTCGGTTGCAGATCGGAAAACGGGGTGAGGGACTGCTCGGTTGGTTGAACGGTCGATCGCAGAAAATACCGGAGGTCGTGATACGGATAGACCGCACCGAATTTATGTTTACGTCCTGGTTTACGCGCGTCTTCGACGTCGACTTCTGAAGGATCCGGCAAACTTTAGATTGATCAGCGCTCTACTTAGAAAATCCGAAAGAAGAAAATATATAAATACTCTAAAAGAAAAACTAATAATAATAAAGAAAAACAAATAATATCAGATTGTAAGAAAATATTCTTGAATTTATGTACAGAATTTATCATCAAATCATTCACAATATACGCTTCGCTGCACTACTAATAATAAATTAGAAATGTACAAAGTAAATCATCTTAAAAACATTAGAGGATTCCTGTTTAGGACAAAAATGGAAGTTAAATTCTCGTGGAACACACACACACACACACACACACACACACACACACACACACACACACACGTCCAGTTGTTCGATCTAAAGCAGTCGTACGAATCATTTCGCGTTAACATTCGTTTAATGATTAATGTCTTTCGAGGAATGAATCGCAGGTGCAGGACTTCGCCGGCGTGGGAGATGCGCGGAATTTTTTTGCTATTTCTTTCCTATTTCTTTTTTCATGTTCTCTCTTCATCTCGGCAACAGACTCACGAAACTAATTTAGCCGCTGCAGCATCAACGACTACGCGAGAAAAAGAGCGGCGAATCTTCGGGCCCGCGCTCGTTGGGAACGACGCGTCGCCACGTTCGTTCGCGTAAACCACCGAATTTAATGCGTCAGCGTGTATCGAATTTTAATCAAGCTCGCACGGACGCTCTCGAATTTTCGCATCCGGCTATACCGTTAACTTCGTTAAATGCATCTGGCCGTGATGCGTTCGAAATGCCGCGTGCGCATCGGCTCGGTGCCTTTTAACGTCCCGCAAATACGCGATTTCATGCGGACTTCTTTTCCATATTCAGAGAAATATAGCACGTATATTTCATTAAAATGTAAGTCTAGAAAATGAATGCCTCAAACGGTCAAGAATGAAGCTGAATCTTTTTTTAACGCTTAAACTTGATATGAATTTACATACATATCCAATCCTGAAAACTACGCATCGAATTTAATTTTCTCTTATCTTGAAACGCAATTCTAACAGAACTAGAGTAATACAATAATATTTTAAATTAAATTGATAAGCAATTTAATATGTAATATTAGTGTTCATAGGCATCTTAGAATATAGGTATTCATAATATAAATCTAACAGTCAATATTGTTAGAATACTCCTTTCATCTCTCTCTTTCTCTCTCTCTCTCTCTCTCTCTCTCTCTCTCTCTCAGATTAATCATGAGAAATTACTTGTACTTGTCTATGAGAAAAAAATGATGGATTTGTCTAATTGAAATCGTTATGTTTCAAATCTTATATTTTATGTTACATCTCATATCATTATTTCCCAATCTATTCATGTGAAACATTTAATTATTAATTTATTTAAAATATAAAATTATTACTATTTTTCTGTCGCGTATGGAAGGAGGAAAGACGTATTCTGTTTCTAATTCTGTTTTTATCATTGATGAGAGTAAATATGATCATAAAATTCTTATCGTGATAGTTACACATTTCTATTATAATCGGATTTACATAACTGCAGTTCCATGTTGGCAACACGATGTTCCAACACGTTATCTCTATGCATTAAATGCTACTTACTAATTGTCGTTACACTTCAACAATTTCATGATTTTATGTAACACCTCAGGTCATCGACATCGAGCCACTTTCTCTCGGAAAGAGTTATCTCGCATGTACTGATAAACGTCATGATTCCTCGATATAACATTAATCGTCATTTTATTGCGGCAAACATTTCAAGTTTTACCGTTTTGTAACTTTGTTAATCATTTTAATGGATCTCACTAAAACTTTCATTATAAATAACGTGTTAAATAACTAATAAAAATTATATCTGTAACAGATTTTATTAGTTGTTAATCTAGACATTTAATTAATAAATACTGGAGATATTAAAATAATAGTAATTTTATTTTTATGTCAATTTATCTATATCGGGAAACAGGCATTAAATATTAAATAATTGATCTATTGAAAGAATAGGAAGAAAAGAAATGTTCGTGTACATGATTGTATAATCAGTAATCGGTCAACGCGTTATATTTAAAGTTATATAAAAGGAAAGTTGGGCGAATCACGCGTGCGATTAGGTTTTCCAACTATGTAACCGCCGTCACGGACGTGTACCAGCGAAAAGGATCGTTACGTATCCTCGAAGGAAATGTATCGTACACGCGAAGGATTTCCTGCGAAATGAATGAGAAAGAAATGCGTATTCTTTCTGCTTACATAACCGGTGTATCATCTCTTTATCTAAAAACTATACGCAATCATGTACGAATGTTGACTTAACAGAGTCGCCAGTAGAGTATAATTAACCTTATTTCTATAAAATTCTCTTTCTTCCTTTGTTTTTTAAGAATCGAATGATAAAATAATAATGTATATGAAAAAATATTATATACATATGGGTTAATTTTTACCCATTTTGATTGTTAAGAGCAAAATTAAAATTACTTTGATCTATAGGTTGATTATCATGTATATATAAATATATATGCAGGGTTAGGAAATAACGCGTTATTTGTAATGCCGTTACTATTACTTTCTTTCGAACGAATGAATAATGTTGTTACATTTCTTTATAAGTAACATTAATGGTAATTTATAAATTATATATTATTATAATACTTATTTGACTTACGATAGGAGATCCAGGTTAATAAGGGTGATATTTTTCGCTATTATTTATATTTATTTTGCAAGCAACAAATTCGTACGTTATTTTTACATAGATCAGCTTTGTTATATTGTTCTGCTAACTTTATCTTTCTTTAGCGGAATATTATTTAAAAACCCGACAGAGCAACAAATTTTTTTCTTTGGCAACTTTTTAGTAACAAATGAGCAACAAATAAAAATGTTAATTAGAATTGATTTTCTCACTTTGTTCCGCTAATTTATAAGACGACGGTAACGAATTATTTTTATAAGGTAACGTTGCCAACCTTGTATATTTTTATATATACAGAGTGTTTCTATAAATAGCGACACTAATCAAAAATACACTAATCATATTATTTCTAATTAAAAATTGAGTCGAAAAGTCCTCTAAAATTTAACAATTTTCGCAATGATTGACAAAATATCAGAGTTGGGTATATTAATGTTTTATAAGTTAATGTTTTTTTTTAAATGAATAAGTTAAAGATAATGGCTTTACAAAATTAATAAAGTTAAGTTAAAAGTTGAAGGAATAAAAAATTAACTTAACGTAAGTTAAGTCAATATTGAATTTTAACTTAAGTTAAAAAAAAGTTAATTTTGAAAAAATTTTTTAGATCATAATGTCCTAATTTTTCTTAAAATGAGATTAAATAACTACAATACAGATTATTAAGTAAATTAAATTTTTAATTTTTGTATTCATATGCGATATAAGTATATAACACATAACGATATAACTTATAAGTTATAAGTTATATAACTTTAAAAAAACAGCCAGCACATAGAAAAGATCATGATTACTTTTTAATAAGTCTTAAGAAATTGACCAATTACAATCGAATGTGAGAAGAATATTTGACTGTAATTGGTCAATTTCTTATGACTTAAAGCTTAAAACACTTATTGCAGATCCGGACTAAGGCTTAAAGCATAACCGCATAAACCAATCAGAGGTTATATTAGCATCTTAAGAAATTATTACTTAAGATGGTTTTAAAATATGAACAGATTACGAAATGCGCATAGTCTTATTATATCTTATTATTTTTCTAAGATATTTAAAAAAGATAAAAAATTTTTTAACTTAAAAAAAAGTTAAAAAGTTAATGTTTAAAAGTAATGTAGTTAAGTTAAAATTTAATGCATTTAAAATTAACTAAGTTAAATTAAAAAAGTTATTAATTTTTTAACTTTTTTTTAACTTTTAACGTTTTAACTAGTTATTACCCAACCCTCCAAAATATTAATTTCTAAATATTGCCGAATAAGCGCGTATCAAGCCGTCCAATCACTAACTGTCATGAAAATTGCAAAATGGTAGAGAATTTTTTAATTTAATTTCTTATTAGGAATAGAATTATGTGATTCAGCAATCTTTAAAAATTAATCTTTAATAAATTAACTTTAGAAATTAATTAAGTTTCATCAATTATCGTGAAAACTACAAAATGGTAGAGGATTTTTCGACTCGATTTTTAATCAGGAATAGCGTTACATGATTAGTGTCCGCTATTTAAGAAACACCCTGTATATATGTATAGCATATATATGCTGCGTGTGTATGTATGATTAAATAAGCTACTATATATAACAATCGCTAATCAAATAAAGTATAAATTCTCTCTCTCTCTCTCTCTCTCTCTCTCTCTCTCTCTCTTTCTCATACAATATTACATTAATATATCTGACAGATTTTATTGGAATTTAATATCGTAATGCGCTCCTAGCAATTCTATTTCCACGGTGCTTTTCCGCTATATTGAGAGATCGAGCCTATAGGGTGCTGCGAATGCTTTGCTTCGCGAATATCGTGTCACATTGCTGCTACACCTTCAATCGCCTGATCTTTTTTCCTCGCACCGCATCGCGCTGACAATATCTAGCTCTCTGCTTCCTCTCCTTTCCGCTCGATCGGAGGGAGGCTCGTTACATATCACTCGAGTCGGATAAAAATACACCGTGGGAGCGATGACTCGGGCGTAAAAATACATCGAAATGCAACCACGGTCGGCGCGGGTATATTTACGCGCGTGTTTCGAGCGGCGAACGAACGCTTCGACGTTCCAGCACGCGTGGGTGGACCGTCTAGATAGAGAGAAAGAGACGGCGGGCGAAGAAACGCGAGTCCTGGGGATTAGAGAGCGAGAACGAAAAAGAGAAACTCGATGGACGCGCCGAGTGAATGGGACGTTAGAGAATTTACGAGTAGGAGGCGCACCGCGAAAAGAACGGTAAAGATGGCTCGATCGAGGAAAACGGAAATTTCCATGGGGATGTTCGCGTGAGTTACCTCATGGAATGGGTTCCGGCGTGCTAGGACTTGGACAATGCGAGGACTTCGGGACTTCCACGAACCTCTCTTGGGTGCCTCTCTAGGTTCCTTGGATTCTCACTGTTAATTCCGTGGTCAATTCTTTGGACCTTCAAATCATATTTTGACGAGATCTCTGAATATAGGTAATCGTTAGAAGATAGATTTTTTTCTCGTATATACATATTTGTATTTGTGAATATAATTTTATTTAAACTTTGAGGAAAAATTTTAAAAATATTTTTAGCTATATCAGCCAATATCATTCAAAAAATTATGATATTAGTCCAAGAATAAACTCTAAAACCAATTAGAAAAAAAAACAAATAATTTAGCTTACAATTGGCAGCAAAATGATCATGTTTCTCTGCATTTTAAGTTTAACAACTTTTAAATAAATAATAAGGATCCGAATAAACTTTTGCACTATTTATCGTTTGTATGATCAATGTATGTTTAAAACTTGATTTATTTCTTAATGTTACTTTTAAATTTGCAAATAAGTATTACAAAATGCGATTTAAAAAAAAGAATCAAGACTAATAAAAATTAAATAACTTTTAAATCAATAAGATAAGATGAATCAATAAGATGTGTTCAAACTGTACTCAAATTTTACACAGATATTCATACGTAATAATGAAATAATCCGTTCGTAAAATTTTTATATTTTTGGTTATTTTAAATTTTGGGATATTATAAAAAAAATTATATTGATTGTAATATTCATTTGAATAGAAAAATATGGAGTGCTCCGAGATTAAACATACATCAACCTTGATTAATTCTATAAGGCTAATTCTACAATGTGCTTTTTGTTTTCTGTTTTTTGCTGTTTGTCTCTTGTCTTATTGATCAAAAAGGCAAGATAAGATTTTTGTACATACTTATCCTACTTTAAAAACATCCAATATTGTAATAAACAAATGCTATATTATGATTATTGTAATTTGTCTTCTCTTAGTAAATATACTTAAATACAATTAATTACAATCAAAATTTTTATCAAAATTATCAAAATTATGTTAGGTCGTCCTCTTTTTTTGTTACAGTCCACTAATCTCTAAATATTTTTTTATACCACTAAACATGTATCGCAAATATGTTATCAATAATCGCGAAGATATCATGAATACGTTGAAGTTTATCAGTTTTCAGAATAGTCAGAGTAACATTTAATTTTTCTATGTAAAAATTTGCAGTTACGAGCATCGTATGCATTTTTTACTATAAGTTATAAATCATTTTATTAATATTTAATAAATTATTAATGCTTAATCAATATATAACAGACAGATCCGTCTGTCCAGATTTATAAGATGAGCCGCATAGAATCACTTCTGATCCTTTTTTTTGGAAGACACGTTCTTCGAACGCATCGCAGTCATATCATCGTGGCGATATGGGAGAATCTTCGCGCGGAATCGCGCGGGAAGAAGAGCGAATCTGCGGCAAATGAAGCACGGTAACTGGCCACGATCGCACGTTCGGCATTAAAGCTTCCAGGGTCATTGACTGGTGTAGCAGTGGTTACACACAGCGTCACGTATTAACCGTGGCGTCTACGGATGTGGTCGTCGTTTGTGCGTGGGAGTTATTAAAAGCCGAATGAATCCGGCAAGAAAAAGCTGCCGCGGTTAAAAAAGGAACCGAACGCGCGTTGCCATCGTTCCTTCTGTCGGGTTGTCACGGGCAGTTCTCTCTTTCGCTCGCTCTTTTTCTCTCAAATGGATGTTTATCGAAGAGAGACGGGAAGATCCAGACTTTTCTCTTAAAAGACACGCACCCTCCCCTACGCAGACCGATACGACGACGCTTTCGTTTGAAACAGGATAATTGAGACGTTGCCTCTGCGAAAATGTGTCTTGGACGTTTTTATCCGCACAGTATTTTGGTATCAGTCTCTATCTACAGTCAATTTTTATAATCCGCCATTATAAGTATATTGACATAATAAAAGATGTATGATAATTTGTAATTAAAAAATATCTACGATGCGCATTACTATAAATTTTATACATAGAAAAATTACATGTTATCCTTGGTCATTGGAATGATTTACTGTACAGTTATTCAATCAAACCGATAATGTCGTGGATGATTTGTGGCGGATTAACCTAAACCTTGCAAAGAAAAAGAGGAATAATCTCGATCATTCTTTCCTTCCTGCTGAGTAACAAGAGAATTGACAATGAGCCGCGCCGTTGCGATCAACTGACTGGTTGATAAAGAATAAAAGAAGATTCGTCAATTATAACCAGATGCTTTGAATTCTCGCTCGATATCAAAGTATTATATCCCATAATACTACACTGTTAAATTCATAATGTCAAGTTATACTTAATTTGAATTATGTTTAAGTATTTCTATAAGTCGCTTCTGCTTCTACTCAATATATCGTTAATTTTACTAAAACGATGGAGTTAACAATTTTACTCAAGAAAATATATTAAATTTGACTCAAACATAGTTATTATTTACTAAATGTGTAATATTAATATGAACGATGTTTACTTTGAAATTAATCACAGAAATGGATTGATTTACATTTTGACACATATGGAAAAATGACTAAGTGTTATTTAACTTAAAAAATTGGGATTACTATTGCTTCTTTGATATTTCTTTCTATAATAATGTGATTGTTTTAATATATGAGATATTATCCCATATTTAAACTTAATTATTTAATTATATCTATGCAGAAATTTTTTACAATTTTTTTACATCTGCCTAGCTAGCCATCCCGCCCTACTTAACTAAATATTTATCGCTATTTATGCGCTTTCAAAATTTGCAAGAAAAAAATTTTGCGCTCATTTCATTTAGCTAAAAACAAACAACAATCGATTTGGAAAATCGAATATATAGGATTTATGCTCTATTTACATCCTTTCATATTCACATAATTTTAATTTTTGCGCTGCATCCCTTAACTTCGACTATATCCCTATTTCCAAGCAATTTCGATTTTTACGCTGCAACCCTTAAGGGACTTCCTTTTTGAAGTAAATAAACATATTCATCAGTAAGTCAAACGACTTAGAAATTTCGTTTCTATTAAAAATTGCGTTTCTATTAAAAAATCAAAGATAATAATGTAAAAAGATTTTGAAGAAGATAATATCTGATGAATACACCTATAATATTTGAAAAAATGACACTTCATGTTTTATTTATCAAGAGTATTTATCAAGAAACGAATAAATACTTTTTATAACATAATGCTTGGAATTCATATCGCATAAATAAAAAAATATACTTTGGACAGTTAAAGTATGTTCACAATTTTTTAATGATTTAGTTACGAATATCATTGTTTGCTCCAAGAGAGAAATTCCTTAAGAGATTTTACAGCATAAAAAGCGAATAAATCAAAGATATATTTTGCATAGTTAGATAGTGTAATTTTGCAATTTCAAACGACTTAAGGAATACGATTGTTTGCTCCAACAGGGAAGTGCCTTAAGGGGTGCAGCGCAAAAATAAAAACTTGTATGTTAATAAAGCGCATAAATAACGCATAAATCCTGTGTATTTGATTTTCCAAATCGTATGTTATTAACATATGGGGTGGCTGATTGATCTACTCAGCCCCCACAAAAAATTTTTTTTAGCTAAACGAAATGAGCGCAAAAATTTTTTCTTGCAGATTTTAAAAGCGCATAAATAGCACATTATTATATAATTTATTAATTAAGATTTAATTAAGTGGGGGAGGGGCAGCTAGGCAGACGTAATTTTTTGCGATATTAAATCAAATAAAAGATTTTATTAAAAATAATGAATAATATATTACAATATTTTATAGGCTTTATTTCGAAAAACATATATTAGACTCCTAAAATGTATTATTAAATTATTAATTTAAATCAAAAATTAAATACTTCAGTTACTGTTATTGATCATTATGTAGAATACTTCCAATAAGCAATTCATTCTTTAGCTACACTATATATAATGTAAAAAGTTCTGATCAAACTTAATTTCACACACGAACTTTTATCTTTGAAGTCATATAAAGATTTAGTTATCAGTTTTCCGTTACCATTTTCAAACAATTCAAACATCTGGACAATACAGTAGTTGCTTTTGTTTTTTTCTTGATAACACATTTTTTAATGTAAGATGCACGAAACTCAACAACGTAGTTCTATGTATTGCTTACTTATTTCCGAGGTGTGTATGTGTGAATAAATAAAAAGTGAAAAACGAAAAGAATGCTCGAGAAAGATCACGAATAAAAAGGAAGGAAAAGAATTATCTAAATTTTATCTACAAATTTTATAGGAAAGAAAATACAATATCTAAAAAAAAAGGATCATTAATTTATATTAAAATAACACTTGTATTTATTTAAAAGCTTGATACAAAGTAATCAAAATAACGTTACATTAATATAAGGATGAAAAAGATAAAAAATAAAAGATAAAATACGCGATAAAATACAAAGAACAAATGGATGAGTTAAAGAACAGTTAAAACTAATGAATAAGTATATTACAAAAGTCTCTAGCGCAATTAGTACGATGTAATACAGCGCAGTTTATTTTTAAAAATTTAGTTACGAATATGAAAGAGAGACAAATGGTCAGATAAAGATGAGAAGATAAAAAAGGAGTATAGAAACAGAGAAAATTCACATGATAAAAAATCATGTTTAAAAATAATTAACTCTCAAAACTATTATTATAATGTCTTTATTACGTCGTTATTATTTTTTTATTGTTATAATAAATTTTAGCATACTTCAAATATCTCATTGTTTCACTTTACCACATATACGATTATTTTAATATATTTTAAATACCGTTACTTTGATGCTGCATCGCGACGCTTGGCCTGCTTTTCCAAAACAAAAAGTACAATAATTTTTTTTCCTGTAACAAAACTCATGTACGAACGTAATAATAACGTAAAAGTGGTGGAATAATCATGATTTCTAGGACCAAAGGATATCGAATGTCTAAATTCCAAAAACCTAAACGCAGTAAACGATGAGGCACGTACGCGAGCACGTGGACCAGCGTGCATCGCGACCGTGCGTAGAGGTGCAGTTGCGCGCTCGTAAGTTGACCTCGGGCAACTTTCACCGCTGCGCCAGAACGTTGGTCGCGGAATACGCCGTTACACCGCTGTTCACTGTATGTGCACGCTCGTTCAATGTAATTTATGCACGTTGCGTGCGATCATGGCCGGAGCCGAGACCTGCGCTCGCATGGTCAGGTACACAACGAGAGAAGGTTGGATCCAGGATCGGTTAAGAGGATGCTATAAGTTAAAAAATAGAAAAAAAAAATAGAGAAAATTATATCTATGTAATTAATTTAATTTTACATTAAAAGTGTGGACGTTGTAAAATAATTATTAATCCGATAGAAATTATTAATTCGAATATATAAATCTGCGTATAAAGTATTACAAATTCTAAAATGTAACTTATTAAATTTAAATTTCTTAATTTTAATAAAGTACGCATCTGCACAATCGAATGAAACGATAGTGTCCCGAAATAGTATTTAACTTTAACCCTTACTACACACGATTAAGTTGTTCATATCCTGCGCATTTCTTTTTTTTTGAAATATTAGCAGCTAAAAACAATGGCTAAAAACAATAGAACAGTCTGTATTTTTTTTGCACCTTACAAATGCTTTTTAAAAATATCAAAATAAATCAATAAATAAACAAATAAATAAATAAATAAATATCTATATATATATATATATAAAATTTCCGTATATATGAAAGTGAATTAATCCAAACACGAACGACATGTTTCACTATATACAGAGTGTCCGATAATTCTGATGTTCGTGGACATGTAGAGCGGACTAAACTGAGACGGAAAGTTCCTCTATCATTTTGCAATTTTCGCAATAGTTAACAAGATATTAATTGTTAAGAGACGATGTAAGATCGGACTATGAATCGTCTATAATATTATCTGAAGAGATCGCTTAAAAGAAATCAGTTATAATGACGTATAGTACTCAAAGAGAATGAAGAGATTTTTCTATTTTTTTCATTTTTATGGTCATTCTGATCAAGGTACATCGGATCAACATAATAACGTGATCCGACCCTGATTGAATCTTGCATAAACGCTCACATTTAATGCACCTTATCTGCTCACGAACGCGAATGTATCAAGTACACCTTCTACAAAGAAAGGTTTCACAGAATCTTATGAGAGCGACATACGTCTTCAGCAGAAAATTTGATGGACATTTTAATATGTACATAAATAAAATTTATGACATGCTTTGCGTAGTTCTTCCGTACGCGATGATTTGTGATAGTAATCTTCCTCGATCAGTACATTCTATCAAACTTGTTGACGGGTATATATTATTCATAATCTCGCATATGTATTATATTAACGTAATAAGAATAAAATTGTATCGTGAAACGAATTTAACAAAAAAGTAGATCACAAAAAACTATAGGACTTTTAGTAGAAAAATCTATTTCAACTTAGAATTAATTAATTATTTACAGATTGAAGAATTTAAACTAGATTAAAGAATATTAAAGAATTAATTATTTATACAAAGATTTTAATATGTTACTCAGCATTTTTTATTACCGACCTTCGATATTTATCCAATTATTATAACTCCTAAATAATAAATTTATGATGTGGCATTCAATGCCGCGCGCATCTACTAATGTTTAGACGAGAGGCGCGTTCGGTTAAGGATTAAGATTATTCTAATGTAAGATGCGAAAAAGCGTCAAATTGTTAGCGTTAAATTGCTAGTCAATTTAATTCATGATGTTATCGGTAGTTTGTTTCAAGACCGAAAAGATTTGGCACACATTTTAAAGTACTACATACATAGTACCTATATAAATTCACACAGATTCATATAAACACTTAAGATCCAGCTAGATCGTTTAAAGCCTGGTTTTTCATTACTTGATTAACTTGTGATTAGGTTAACCTGATGTTTTATCCAATGGGGTTTATCTGTGATGTTATGGATGAAATCCATTGGGTGAAACATTAGATTAAGCTTAACCACAAGTTAATCAGATAATGAAAAACTGGACTTAAAGCATTGATTTCTGTAAGTTATGTTTCTACTTCAATTTTAAGAAGCTGTTAATCTTCGGGATCAAAATCTGTAATAGTTACTGATTAGTTTTATTTAATTTATTAATTGAAAGGCATTAATTTCAAGGAACCAAATGATAACTTATATAAAAAAGAATAATACTAAGATTAATTTATGGTTAAGTTTAACTTGATGTTTCACCTAATGGACTTCATACATATTATCACAGATGAAGCCTATTATAGATAAAATATCAAATTAAACCTAATCACAATTTAATCAGGTAATGAAAAACGGGGCCTAAGTAAGGTAATTGGTAATCCGAGCGTAAAAACGCATCATTTGCTGTTTGTAAGTGATTAACAGATTGCAGGGATTAATAGTTTATGCAGATATTCGTACGACTCGATTTGCATTAGTTTATTGCTCAATTTGTTCATTCTATTATCATTAATAAAACAAAATGCAGAACGTCATGGTCATGATGTATTTCATAGGTAAGTAATTGTTTCCAAAAGATAGTTATTAATTTCAATAGTTTACGTTATTGTATTTAATTTATTTTTGTTACAATGTTTCGTTTATAATCAAAGGGAGAAAACTTTTTGTAAAATAGAATTAATATGGTCAACTTATAAGCATTACTAAGTATACACATATCGATTATAACTTTTTTTTTGGTACTTTTGTTGTCTTGTATCATAATTTGCCTGCTAAACATCATGAAAATAAATAGATAAATAGATAAATAGATAAATAAAAAATAGATAAGGTTGATTTGATTGGAAAATAATTTTTTTGTATTCTCTTATGTGTCAATAAACATGTCAATATATTAATAAACTTATAATTTTATAAGTAACATTAGATCACTTTGTTTTCCATTTTTCTAACATTCTTTTATGAAAAAGAGAGAAACTTATTAGGTCATATTGAGTGCATATATGTCCAATAGCGTGAAATGCTACTTTCTTTTTATAATCTTGCACTTATCCTATATAAACATACAATATTTGAAGATGTCTAATATTATTTATTATTAATATTCAGAAATGTTCCCTCTTTTGAATGTGACCACTGATTATCAATTTTGAACTTAGCAAAAAAATTGGAAAAAGTCGCAAAATTCAGTAGTATCAGATAAGATCCGGTTACTAGGGCGATTACGATAACTGCAGTCTCTCAAAGTCAAAGTTATTTTTGAAAACATTTTTAAGAAGAAAAATACGTATGGGAAAAAAATTCTATGATCAATATTTAATTTGATAATATAATTTAATTTTATGATCAATATTTGATAATAACTTTTTAATAAACAATGATTATCGACCAAAATATTTTGGAGGTTATTTAGGACATTGACTTTGACAAGATATGTTAAGACTTTCATCTCACCTTCCCCACTGCTACGGGGCGTACAACTTTCCACTTTGCGAAGCTTCCTCCCCACCTCTCCCCTGTTACAAGACTATGCATGACTTCCATGCGAAGTGATGATTTCTTTGGTTTATAATTGTTAGTTATTTTGGTAACTGTTGGTTAGAGAATTTACTATTTCTCTCGTATTCCTCGCTAAAAATGCTTCCAATAATCTCTTTCATTTTGAGAGGCTACAATTATCGTAATCGTGCCTGGTTATCTTATATTTTAATAAGAATAATCTAAATTTGCAAATATAACATAAAGAAAGTTGAATTATTTTATATTTTTGACAAAGAGATTTATATTGAATTCAATAGATTTATTGTCTCTGGATGATTAATACAATTAAGGTTTATTCTGCAACATTTGTTATATATATTATGCTAAGAAGTTCTATTATTATACGAATAAAATGAAGTTGAATAAATAATATAGTGTATATCTAATATAAAGAGATAAAGTGCCAATGCGGTTAAAGGTGCGCAAAAATTATTTGAAACATTTATGTGTAGACGTTTCGATTAACATTTTCAGTCCTCTTCAATGCAATATAAGTTAAAATTTAAATTAACAATGAACTGTTACTAATTCATAATATAAATAATGCGAATATTAAAATATATAATTTTAATAAGATATAATTTTCACGCATTAAAGACTCACAGAATTTGTACTATAGTCATCATGTTATCATGAAGGTATGACTTTACACACACACACACACACACACACACACACACGTACGCACGCACGCACGCACGCATGCATACGCACTCTCTCTCTCTCTCTCTCTCTCTCTCTCTCTCTCTCTCTCTCTCTCTCTCTCTTTCTATAAAGATGATTTACATTTACAAAACGCTATACATGTAATTTAAAGAGAAACCAAATTATTAATCCATGCTCGACTATTTCGCCAATTTCATTCATGTGGCTGGTACAAAATATTTCTTGGCATTACTATAATCTCATGAAATATAATAAGTAAGATCAAGTAAATGAATTATGTAAGTTTTATTACATGTTCTTTTTATCAAATATATATATATATATATATATGTTTTATTTTTATATAGAGTTAAGGTGCAATACGTCATTTAAGTTAGCAACAAGAGAAAGCGCTTTGTAGTATCTTTATTGATGTTAATTAAATAATCACAGGTATAATCGAAATGAAATGATTCTTCAATGTATTTATCAGTTATGGTAATTCAATGCTGTTTCAATGCAGACATGAAATGCATGACAATATATTATTTAAGTAGCAAAGGCCCTCGAACACGCAAGACGAATGGTCTGTCGCAGAATCTTCGGTTATGACTTTAATTTTTGACTTTCAATATAGAAGCAAAACGTGCGATGTATAACATTCCGAGTAAATTTATGAAAATAAAAATGCTAAAATATAAATTACTTTTCGCTCTAATCTGCCTCTAATCTGTCATCAATTATTATAGATCAATTTGATTCATGATAGATGCGGCATATACGCGGAAAGAATGGTTTTGCCATCTAAAGTATCTAAAATATCTCTAGTATCTAAAAATTTAAATAGATGAAAATAATTTTGTTGGACTATCAAAATAAGACTATCGTAATACGTAGAAATTTTAAACATGATAATAAGGATTTGATATTCTAGCAATTAGTTTGCTAGCATTCTACATAATTATTTTGATTATTCAATAAAATTATTTTCAGATTTGTAATTACGTAAATTATTAGATATTATACTTAATATCGTTCTCTCTATGCATATAATTTCAAACTGAAACTTCTTCCGATATCGATCGATTGAAATCAATTGTCTTTTATGAAAGTTTCTCAATAAAAAGATTACAGCTTTGTCAATAACAAATTGGTACATCAACAAAACGCTTTTGCACATTCTCGGGGATGTGAAGGATGGGGAATCTTGTGAAATCTATAAATTGTCCTCTTACAGTGATGATATATGGGAGAGAATTTTTTGATGCAAAAAGAAAAAAGAATTATTTTAAATATTGCAATTTGGAACTAGGAGACTCAATTACAAGAAACATTCTTTTTTCCTTTTACGCTAAAAATCACCCGAAATGAGAATTTCTCTTTGATATCCCATCACCTCCTATTTTTTGAGTTATTTGAAGATATTTTTTATTAAGTTAAAAAATTAGTTAACTTATAGTAAATTCTTATAATAAAAGAGAGGATTCATTAGTATTTTTGAATGCAAGTTGTAACTGTAAATAAATTATTTTCTCCGATAACGTTCTCGAAGATATCAAACTTATCAAAACTGCCAAATATATGATTGATCAAGTAATATGGAATAAAAATGATCCAATGTAAAAAGTAGTTACGGACGAAAAGTAGGACGAGAAGTTGGCCATACTACAATCTAGTACTACATATAGATTGGAACCAAATTATAATAATATTATAATTAATAGATAAAGCATTATTAATAATCAATATCAAAGTTATGTAAATTGTTTTGACAAAAGACTGCGCAAAAGAGACAGTTCTTGCGCATGAGTGAATAATACTGTATGTATCAAGCATCGATACAGCTGTATACAGCTTTAACATAATCTTGATATTATTAACGACAAGACTTCTAGCTTAAGCTATAATAGCTGACATCATTAGCTCGTTGTATGTCTTATCACATCATGTTGCCGCGATAAAGAGATTTATATTACTATGACTTAAATAAGTATTCTCTCTCTCTCTCTCTCTTTCTCTCTCTCTTTCTTTTTCATTTATTCAATCTAATAGAAATATATTTATAATAATTAATTAGTAAAAAATTCATTTACAGTTTTCTCGATTAATAGAATATATAGATAATATTTTCAAATATACGAACAAATAAATGATTGAAACTAGAGATGAGCTGATTCCAGACATAAAATAATAAAAATCTATTTCAAGTACTTCGATATTTTGCTATTACTCGTCTGCATTTCTGTTACGAGAACCAGCACTCATAGAATCTAGATTAATCACATATCAACAAATTCAACACACACACACACACACACACACACACACACACACACACACACACACACACACACGCACGCACGCACGCACACACACACACACACACATGGAAAAAAAACAGCTGAAAACTTCACTGATTCAGCAAATCTACAGTCATAATATACAGATAGTCAATTTTCTATATTAAAATAGCAAAACATTGACAACTGAATAACAATAGCGATTAAACCATCAAATCTTCTTAGTTATCGATGTTGAATTCGCTTAAATTATAGGTTTGCTGTACCAGTTAATTTTTTTCCCTGCATCTATTTTTAGGCTCAAAGTTCGAAAACGCTTACACAGCGAAAAAATTGACCACAACGCGTTATGACTTTTGAGATTCAGCCATAATGCGAAATTTGTACCATTTCAAAAACGCGTCCTATAATCAAAAAGACTTGATTTATGTAGTGGTTCTTTTGATAATCGATCAGTATTTATCTATTCTGGTTAAATTAAAATGCTACAACGTGTTCTAGTCATTTATTGTAAATTAATGGAAATCAATCGGGCTTTTTGATTAAGAATCATAAAATAATTTATAGTAATTATCCAGATTAACCACCCGCAGCTCTCCAAAATTACTAAAATTTGATTTACTCGACGCGTTTTTGCATCAAACGAAATTTGGCGGAAAAAAGCTTCTCGCTTTGTGTGAAAAGTTGTAAACTCATGGAATACATACGAGCAAGAACAGAGAAGGGGCTTTTTCATGGCTGTAACAAATTTTCTAATAAAATCATCAACTTTAACGATTAATAGTTCGGTTTGTGGGACAGAGTGACGCTTGTTTCTTTCGTTTCAAAATGTATTGAATAAGCCTAATTTTATTGATTTTTGCGACTAAACTGTATAATTACCGTATATTGTTTTATTTTGTAATTCTTATTCAAAACGCCTGATTCTTTCATTTTTCACAATAAACAATAAATAAACGACCGGAACAATAGGGTTATGATATTTTAACTTAGCCAGAATGTGTATTAGTCGATTGTCAAAAGAACCATAACAGGAATTTTGCTTTATAATTTTTTTCGAATATGCCAGAACGCCTTGTTGAGCGTTTTTTGAGCTACAACACGAATTTTGCATTATAGCTGAATCTCAAAAGTCATAATAGGTTGTGATCATTTTTTTCGCTCTGTGAGGATTTTCGAGCCTAATATGTATATACATATACTACATACACGCACAAAATAAATCTTACTTCGTCTCTTTTACGATTCTTCCTTCTTCTCATTTTGCGAAATCTCAATCTCTCTCTCTCTCTCTCTTTCATTTTCATTTTCGAATCTAATCTAGCAGTCAATGTTCTTTCTTTAACTCTGTCAGAATATCACTGTGGCGAGGCTCCAGTGTTCACGATTCGTGATCAAGCAGCCGCGACGAGGATCATGACTCTCGTGACGCGGAAGTCGAGTTGACCGAAAAGAAATGTGGAACTCGTGCCAGCTTGTTCTTCTGCCTCTTTCAGTATCTTTTCCTTACTCGATCCTCCGACAATTCTTACAAGTCCCCTTTCTCTCTTTCTCTATAATTTCATATCAGAAACTCTCTCTAACAAGTGCAATTAACTAATACATTAAGTCTAATAGAAAAAAATTTTTTAAAATAAAATAAAAACTCTATTAGAGCACACAAGAAATATCTTCTCATTGACGCGTGCTATAATATCTAATCTAATATCTAATCAAAATCGAATTTAATTATCATTTCATTATTTTACCCTTTACGTCATTTTAATTTTCATATTTTCTAAAATATTTTTTTTATTATGAATTCTGGCTGCATGTATATGAGTTTTATATAATTTCAATAATTTTAGACTACGACACACATAAAAGAATTTCTACGTGTTTTGCGACGATAGCATATTTTCTTTCTATATTTCAATCTTCTATATTTTATCTCCGTTCTACGCAAGCACATCCTCAAAATTATTTTATTTGTAACTTTTATATGCATTTTTCTCAATGTATCATGCAAAGAGAATATTAGATGTTAGAATATTAGGTACCATCAGAAATGTGACATAAGTTATCACCTATCGGAAACGGGTTACATGAAAATACGCAGTTTCTGATTGAAATCTGTTATTCCCTGTTTCTATTCCCTATTCTTTTGATTGTGCATAGCCCCTTACGGCTCGTCAATGCGTCTGCATGTAGGTACGTATGTATAACTATACGTGTATGCGTGCAGTCACGCGTATGTACTGTGGAATCATGAATAGATTCCGCGTAGTAACGCATAGTTGCGCGTACACACGGAGGAGGCGGACTGACGTGAACGACGAGGACGTCGTGTAACAGTGGGTCACTAGTGAAAGTGCTTAAGCGGTGAGATGATTGCAGTTGCACCGCGCCGCTACATAACGGGGCAGTTTGACGGGGTTGACTTCGCTTCCTGGTACGACGTGGAATTGCACGGCACGATTTTCCCCTCCGAATATAACAACAGCTTCTAAATGCCCGTAATATACGACGGATACTCGTTCTTAGATACCGCCGAACGGTTACGATGAACGTATTCATTACGATCGTTTCTCTCGCCATAATAGGCCGCCCGACAAATAATTGCAGGAAGTTTTCGCGCTGCTGAACCCTCTTCATTGGTTAGTGCTCTCTCGGGTTTGTTTCTTTTCTTTCAAGAGAGAAAAATATGTACGATCTGTAATTTGGAATTACAGATTTTATCAGAAATGAGACCCCCATCTATATATTTTTTGTGAAAAAAACTAGAGCAATATCAGTACATTCGATGACTTTGTATAGCCCAAGTATCATAAACTTTCGCAAATTATGCACGTAATATAGATACATATATTGTAATTTTGTATTAAAATATTTATTTATATTATATATCATTCCGGATTATATAAAAATTTGAGAAAAATTTTGATATACTTGTTGAAGCTTGAAGTTTTTTACTATTAGAGGTCGGATTATATTTTATTTATATTTTACAGATTTAAATTTATCTACCAAAATTTACAATCAATGAAAATATGAATGATGTCTTTAAACTCCACAGTTTTTTTCCAGTTTTTTAGTTAAAAAACATTTTTAGAAAGAAAGAAGAAAGAGAGAATTCACAAAATGCAATAACTATAAAAATATATATGATATAGAAAAATATTTTCACACTGAAGCGTGTGTGTGTGTGTGTGTGTGTGTGTGTGTGCGTATGTGTGTGTGTGTGTGTGCGTGCTTTATGATAAAATTCCTTCAATTAATATTATATAACTAACGCAATTTATTGCAAAATTGACCTATGTAGATTTTAATTATTTCCTGTAACTTAAACGACAATCATTACTTCAAATGAAAGCTACGTAACGCGTAGAACAAAAACATTCAAAACTATCGCCGTTTACATTCTGTTATTTCGATTGATTAATTTTGCAGGAACACGTATGTTATATTCCAGAATATTTGTCTGTCTATCTTTGCGCTTTAAAATACAGAAACAAATTTTTTTATATTCATAAGTTTCATTAATACTTACAAACTGAGCGCCATTCTTCTCAGAATAATCTTTATCCAGAAAGAATGTTTTAACATTTTAAATAAAACCTTATATAATCGACTTGCACCTGAAACAACCAAATCTCGAAATCTTTTTTCTATATACTTCAAATTGATCTTATTATAGAATCCAACAAGTCAAATTAATAACAACATTAATATTAATAATAATATTTGTCAAAATTAAAGTCAGATTGAAGATTGTATGTCTCTTTTACATAAAAATGAATTTTTAGTGCAAAGTTATTATTACTTTAAAAATAAAAAAAATTTTTAATAATTTATAATTGCTGAAATAATTTATAAAAATGTAAAAAGTGTTTCAGATTCTGCAATTTGTTTTAAAAATCTCAAAAATATTCAATACAATCTTAAAATTGTTTACAAAATCTTATCATTGCTACAAAAATCTAAAAATTGATTAAAATAACATACAAATACTTTTAGAAACTAAAAAATGTGTAAAATATTTTAAAATAGTTTACAAACTGTTCATCACATAAGGAATCACATAAATTCCTCATATCGTTCGAAGAATATTTAAAATATTTTAATATTTAATAAATAAGATATTATCTTTAGTATTGTATTCATTAACAATTTAACTTAATGAAAAAAAATATTTTTTCTTATTTATTCTTGTTAATTTTCTTTATAACTTATCGAAATATAAAAGTACACTAATAGGGACACTAATAGGGACACAATAATTGGGATAATTACTCTGATCTAATCAGTCTGGATCTTTTGAATGGCGTCGACAAATCAAAATCATATCGATTTTTTAAAATGGCATTTTATTATTTTTGAATCCAGTATCTAATAGATGGAGTGTCAAGAACTTTTCAAAACTTATTTTCATTTTTGCACTGAAAATTCATTTTTATGTAAAAATGAAAATAATGAAAGAAAAACAATCTCCAATGAGACGCAATTGAAAAGTACAGGCAATAGATTTAATGTACCAAAAACCGTGTATACCAGAATACATTTCTGATAGATTCAGGTTAAAATTTGTTAATAAAATATGATGTCAATTTAACATTATGCGATTATGTTGGTGTTAATATTAACATTAACATTATCTGAATCTAGTTAGCTTCTCGTTTTTAGAATTAACTCATTTTGAGATTTTATCTTGATCTTAACGAATGTTATTCACATGATCCTGAACATTCAAGAGGTTTTAGCGGTCGATCGGACACTTTGTGTAATGCTAATGTCGGCTACTTTCAAGCCTTATAGTGTCTGTTGCAACGCCTAAATTATATATTATATTATAAACAATAAAATCGGTTAAAGACATAGACTCGCTGCGCGAAATCCGTTCGTAATGAGGAGGAACGTTACGAGTGAGTGCGGAGATTTCACCGGCGCGGCATTTCCTCATTCCGGGGACTCGGTTTCATAATTCATCCTTGTCTAAGGCTTCCTAATCCTTTGCTCCCACAGGGAACTAGCTCGAAAATAGTTTCACGTTGCGCGAACACGAAGATCGCTTTCTTGGCGCACCGTACGAAGATCGCTTCTCTTACCGCTCCAAGAAATTAACTCTCCTAATTTGTACGAAGAGGGTGAGACTAGAGAGGTTCGTTACGTTTTCCAAGAAGATTCGGTGTATGAAAAACTGCAAAAGTTGATGAAACGTCTCTGCGTTCAATGTCACCGTTTTTTCGAACTCTCGCAAATTACGTTTTCAATTCAAGTTACAAAAAACATATCAAAATGTAAAATAAATAAATAAAAAGGCAAGCTAGAGAAAAAAAATTAAAATTTTTTTTCACGTTTTTAATTATTTACATTTAATTTTTATATCTTTTTATTATGCGAAGTTTGATATGAAAAAGTCTCGATAATTTTCTCGTAGGTATTGTAAATTTATTCGAAAATAGTTATATTATGATATGACAATATCGATAATGGATGTTCAAAACGTAATTATCTAAGAATCAAGAAAATTGAATCGAGTAAACATTGTACGTGAAAATGAAAATTGTCATCACAATCATAAGATAAAATCTATTCCTCTTATTGTTTACGTTAATTATTTTATCTCTTGTTTATCTTATCAATGCAATAACGTGATTTATTGCATGCGTTTTTTCGAGAAACATTTAATTCGTTTTTTTTTTGCAGAGGGATTTTGCAATTTTTTAACAATAAAAAATACCGTCTAAATTAAAATAAAAAAAAAATTACACGGACGTTTTCTGAAGTTTTAATAATGGAGTAAGATTAATATATCAAAAGAGTAAAACAAATAATTTGTTTTCCAAAAAAATCATTTGTCATTTTAACAAAATTGTAATTACAATGATAAAAAAGGTATACAAGGAAATGGAAGATTAGGTCGCATTGAAGTAGAGAACGAAAAATAAATGAAAGGGAGGAGGAAGGACACGTCGTTTCTCCATGTCAGTAGGTTAATGGCGACGATAAATGAGAACGAAGTCAATGGGTTCGCTCTAGGGAGAAATGTCGTCTGTGCAATGTAGGTATAATGCTTAAATACGTCTTCCTATTTTCGCATGTTGCACCGTCGTTGAATGCATCGATGCGTCCAACATATTCCGCGTTTCTTTTTAATCCGTTAGTGCTTCAATATTATGCCCGCATGCAATATTTTTCTCTCTTTTACATCACCATCTGACCTTTTCTATATTCGCACGTTTGTTATATAAACACGACGGATGGAAATAACAAGGAAATAACTGTCGTAACACGCGAACGAGAAGGATGGAATGTCGTTAATACTCCTCTATTTGCGTGAATGTCCTTTAGAGAATGCATTACACAGATTACATCGCACCATGAGAGAAGTATTATCTTTATATGGGGCACTCCACGTCAAATCGGGCACCTTTGAAATATCGTCATTTGTAATGTTTTTTAAATTTACTGACATAAAATATTACAGATAAAAATATGAGACACGTTTTGCGAAAAAAAATTTGAGATTTTGTTTGTGAAGTTATTCACGCTTGTAAGCTGCAGAAATTCATAAAAAAACGTCGCTCATGCGAACATTCAAATTATTATCGAAACCATTAGTCGTACGAAAAAAATGCAAGAGACCAATTTTAAAGATCTTAAATTGTTCTATGGATGGGTTATTTTTAATTTATCATTTTCATCTAAATAAATCATTTTCCATTTGTTTACAATTTTTATTAACATTTTTCATCATCAACTAACCAATTAGAAATTTTGTAAAAATATTATATTTCTATTTCAATTATGAAATAATCCTGGAAATTACAAAATGGAACTTGAATGGAATGTATAGTTAAAAACTTCTGTTGTGTAACAGCGCGTTCCGCATGAGGAAGTAACTACTTAATGTAACTACTTAATCGTGGGATAGAGTCCCCAAAATCATAAAATTCATATGAAATCTCTATGTATAATCCGATAATTACATATGCAACCATAAGAAATCATTATATAATATTAACCTTCCACCGGCGAACGTAGGGTCTTGCGCATTAGAGTTGTTTATTTTTTTTAACTGTGAAAAAAATGAATAAATGGATATTTGTTTCTATGATAAATATAATGTGTTTTTATTTCTCCTACATATAATATTAAAATAATTTATTACATATTATAATACAAACTACTTTTCACACGTGCGTGCGAGTATCACGACGTCCGCTGTCCGAGGGTTAAATAAAATCGTACATTTTGCCAAATGATTTCATATGTAGTGAAAAAAATTAGTTGTAATCAGATGTAATCTGTGGGACAATATTTCAACTACTGGTTACCCTTTCGCGTACGGAACCGCGCCGTCACACAACAGAATTTTTTAACTATACTTTTCATTTTGTAATTTTCGGGGTTACTTTATAATTGAAATATAACGATACTTTTATAAAATTTTTTAATTGATCAGTTGATGACGAAAAATCTTGATAAAAATTATAAACAAATTGAAAATAATGATTTATTTATATAAAGATGATAAATTAAAAATAACCCATCCACAGAACAATTAAAGATTTAAAATTGATCTCTTGCATTTTTTTTGCATGACTAATGGTTCCAATGATATAATAATTTGAATTCGGATGAGCTACGTTTTTTTATGAATTTCTTCAACTTACAAGTGTGAATAACTTTATAAAAAAAAAATCTCAAATTTTTTTCGTAAAACACGTGTCTCATATCTTTATCTGTAAGTTATATCAGCAAATTAAAAAAAAATGAAAAATGACGATATTTCAAAGATTTGATTTGACGTAGATGCTGTATATGCGATCTTTGGGGATTTATGTAAGACACTTTATTTTAGTGACAGATTTTACAAACTTGAAGTCGATCTTTCCTAACAAAATTAAATCTTTCAATTTAAAATTAAGAAGTATTTAAAGTATATTCCCAAAAAAATATAGTAAAAAATCGAGGAAGAAAAGTCAAAACCAAAGTCATAATTAGCCATAGTAATTTAACATCATAATTTTTCTCTTTTCTAACCAAATAGTTTCAATGCTCCTTCCGAAATTGGAAAATGAATGAAATCAGTCAGGATAAGCGGGGAAAGAAATACCGAGAAAATGCTGGAGGCGCTTCACGATGATATGCTTTTAGAACACGCAGGCATACATGCATTTATAAAATGATATGACACGTACGGAACACGAGCGTACTTTTGATGTGTAATCGTACATCATCACCCCTCCGACGACCACCACTCGTAATCTGATCAATGTTGCATGAGCAACTAGTCTGCTACGTGTTCGTCGTATTCTTTTGGTCCGAGGATTAAGGCGTTTGGACACATACTGGGGCTTCCTTGAGATCGATGAATAATATTGAGGAAGCTTTTATTTTGAGGATTGCATTAACGCATCAGGATAAAGGTTTTTCATTATTTTATATCATAAAATATTAAAATATTATTAAAATATATTTCTTTCGCCAAGGAAGAAAGATTAATAAAAAATTTCGCGGTTGAGATGCCTATAGTAGTATCTTTTACTCCGAGAAACGATCGCTTATTATTGCATAATGACTATTCCGAATGGCTGTTAAAATTTCCAATAAAAGCACAGGTTTCAATTACGGAATGAAATGCATGTGCGCACAAAATACATTCTTCATCAAGTTGTTGAATTTTACGCGCTACATGCAGATATGAGCTCAAGATGTCGGCTTGTTGCATATAATTTATAGCCATCAGATTTTAGATGCACCTCGTGTACATACAAACGGCCAATAGAAGTTGACAGAAGAAACAAAGTTGACAGAACTCAGGCGTTCGCGTCTTGCAAATTTACAACAGAACGTGAATCTAATGCGGTAGATTACCAACTTTGAGAGAGAAAATAGATGGATAGAAGAAAAATAGGAGATGGATAAACGAAAAAGAAACGATGGACTGGTGGAAAATGAAAGGTAGGTAGGAGAGGTATATGGGAGGCTAGAGGGCAGCAGATGAATGGAAGATGGGTAGGAGATGAATGGGAAGATAGAAAGAAAATAGGAGTTGGATAGAAGAATTTTTTAATTAACGCGTGTATATGCACTTTTCTTCTTTTTTCGAAAAGATAAAAATAAACGTGACGTTGTATGCATTATACGTGCATACGTGCGTGAATATTTGGATGCGGAATCACACGTGTGGAATTAGCGCATCAATCTGAAAGGGCCTTTATTATAGTTGTGTGCGTTCTCGAAAGTTCCAGATTGAGAGAGAAGGGGGAGAGGGAAGAAACAGGAAACGGAGGAGAAAGAAGGCTTCTCATGGTTGAACTTCGTGTTTTGACGTTAAGAGGAAATCGTTTGGAGAGTAAGAAGCCTATCGCTGCAGCCGGCGATGCATCGTAAAGAGAAACTAAGGGACAGTCGAGAAAGAGTATAAACTGAGAAAAACAGAGAGAGAGAGAGAGAGAGAGAGAGAGAGAGAGAGAGAGAATGTGAGAGAAAAAAGGAAGAGAAGAGCACCGGGACGCCTCTCTCCCTCCACTTGCTGGATGTTTGTTCATTTTTTCCACTCCGCGCCTGTGCCATCCGCCCTACCACCCTATCTCCCTCTCGACCGCGAAGCGCCCTCTCCCTCTTCCTCCTCCTCCTCCTCCTCTCAGCTCCCGTCAACCTTCCCGCCCTTCCGCTCCTTCCTTGAGCCGGAGTAAGGACGGGCATTGACCTCCACGCGGTGTATAGAGCGCTGCACCGAAATACATCGTTGTTGCTCGCACATGCGTCCCTCCACCCCTTCCCTCTCTCTTTTTCTCTCTCTCTCTCTCTCTCTCTCTCTCCCTCTCTTTCTCTAGTTACCTCTTCCTCCGCCCTACGTACGTCCTCACTCACTGCTAGGCTGCGTGGAAAAATTATACGAAGGGCGTGAACGCGCCGAAAAGGAGTCTCGTTAATAGCATGACCAGTGTGTCCTTCCTTCTATTGCCAAAAAGATTAGAATGTTTATCTTTTGTCTCCCTTTAAGGTCGCTCGATGAAGGTGTCGTGTCACAGCCTCGTTTCTTTCGTCGATCATGATTTATCAAGACTCGGTAAATGTTTAGCTAAAGCGCTACGTCCATTTTATTGCGTTTCGTTCGTATTTTTTCGATCTTTTCTTTCTGAATATATTAATCTTAATTTTAATATAGAAAAGAGGTGTAATAACATTTGATTTGAATTATAAATCTTTTCATCCTATAACATTTTCGATGAAGATGAGAAGGAAATGCGCATACACCGGTATAATTGATTCGTGCGGACTAAGAAGCGAAAATTACGCCCAAATCATTTATATGTGCATCACGAAACCCTGGATGATGTATTACGGTAATTACGCATATACTGTTCCACTATATAAAGTCCTTAATCGGATACGGTTACTGAACTCGAGATGTATTGAAGGTTCTGTTCGGGGATCATCAACGTGATATAAGATCGACTTGTAGCCAATATCTTACAAATTACAATGAACGTATACGTGAATTATTTAATTTACCTTACCTTAGAAATTATGATATTAAAATTGGATTGGATTGATTTTATTATTCATTGATTTAATATGACGAACATAAAAATTATACAAAAAACAAAATTGTCTATACGCAAATGCTATAATTCTTAAAAACGCATGCAATATTTATAATTCTAACGTGACAATTATAATACTTACAATTAAAATAATTTTAATATCAAATTGTAATTATATAAAATCGATTTTTTTATTTTATATATATATTTTTTATAAAAACTAAAATAAACTTTACTTTTATAAAGAGTTAAAAAGAATCTATATTAAGGTATGTAGAATATAAATGGCGGTATCACAAACTTGCATATTATAGCAAAATAAAATATCAATCACTGTTTTTAATTGTTAGCAATCAAATGAACCAATCGGCAGCATGAATAGATATCTATTTTCACAGAACTGTTCTGATTCCCATGTAGGAGAACCTCGTTATTTCACCGCGAAATGACACTCGAATCGGTGACCTACGCCAACAGAATCGCGCACGAGGTATAACACGACGACGACAACGACGACGACAAATTCGTTAGGACAAGAGCGAGAGACCGAAAGAGAACACACTCATTAAGCTGCATGTTATCGGTCACACGTATCGCGAAATAAAAAATTCAAACGTCCCGTCGCTGTCCAGAGAGGCCCATCGAAATTGCGTTGCGAGACCGGCAGCGCGGGGACCACAAGGGGCGAGACGAAAAGGAAGAGAAGGAGAGCGCGACACAATCGCTGCATTATGGGCGCCGCGGCTGCCAAAAGGCTGGCTGGGTTCAACGACCTCCCGATGCACTCCGAAACTCCTTTCCTTCCGCTCCTTCGCCCTTCCTACCTTCACGAGGCCGCCGATCGATAAAGCCTGACCGTGAAAACGCGACGAATGTGCACGCGGCGACGTCCAGTCGATTTTCAGGGCCCCCCCCTCTCTGCTTCCAATCTCTCTGTCTCTCTTTCCCTCTCTCTCTCTCCTCGTTCTCTACTTCATCCTGCGTTGCTTGAACCACACCAATGGTGATTCTCGTCCTGCGCATAGCTCCGCCGCGCCAAGTTCCTCTCTATCCTATCACGAACTTTCTCTCTCTCTCTCTGTCCCTCTCTCTCTCTCTCTTCCTCCCCTCCCTCTCATATTACATAGCGCGCACGTGCATCCCGGTTCTCTCTGGATACGAAAGAGAGAGAAAGAGAGAGAGAGAGAGAGAGAGAGAGAGAGAGAGAGAGATTCGTGCATCCTCGTCACACCTCGTGAATCTTCGAGGGCTTCTTCCTCCCCTCGTCTTTCGAAGACGTAGCACAACGTCGCGTCATCGCTCGACGTCGCGGGACACACCGAAATCTCGTTGCATTGCAGACGGATAGGCACCTCTCGTCATTTGGGCGAAGAAACTTGCCGGTGCACAAAGATTATAAGATTACATGATAATTCCTGAAGAAGGAGAAAAGAGTACAGACTGGTTCAAATATAAGGTGAAAATATAGATAAATGTATATATATATATATAT
>NW_017259183.1:3698838-3710990 GCF_001594045.1 Atta colombica | reverse complement strand
GGGAGAGAGAGAGAGAGAGAGAGAGAGAGAGAGAGAGAGAGAGAGAGAGAGCGTAGACAGGTCGTTGACCTTACGGCGCGCAGCACTCTGCGCTACACGTATTCCAAACTACACAAAACACACGAAGCTGACGCTTTACAGGCCGTTTCGAATTTAATCTGACGAGACCCCTGTGAGCGAGGATGAAGGGTGGAACGGAATTGCATGCGCAATCGGCGATTGGAAGGAACTAGAGGCGAGCTAGTTGCTTTGCGTAGGAGGGCAAAGAGCGAGAGAAGAGAAGAAAAAAAAGGATTTAAGATGTAGTGGCGCGAGGAACCGACAACGATAAGGGGAGGGAGGGAAATGGGTGAGACGGAGAGAACGGGACGATCGATCGGTTACAAAGCGAGCGTAAGATAGCGGGATTGGCTCTCAAGAGAAGGAACGTTCCTCCTTGGCTGCTTCCGACACGACCTCGTAGTACTGATCGTTTCTTTTGTCTATGAGGGAGTTACGTAATTCTTTTCTCCAGTCCTCCCCCTTCCCCCCCTTCTAGTATCTTGACCCGATATTGTGAGTTCTTTTTGCCTTTATAAGATCCTGACAATCGAATTTTAAGTATCGCTAGATTTTTTTTGAGTGAACTTAACTGTAGTACCCAATACATTTGGTACAAGGTATAATAAATTTAGATTATTCTTTCAAATCAATTCAGTCACTTTGCACTTTGGAGTGTTTTTTTTTTGTTAATAAATGCAATATTATTAATGCAAATGTATAATATTAAAAATGTACAACACGTTCATTTAACTTTATCTTCTTTTTAAAATGATTTTATTCATTTAGAATTTTAATTAAAGATTTAAAAGACAAATTTTTAATATTACAAAATCATCGTTAAATTTGTCGGAAACATTAAAGTTAATTTCGAACCCCAAGGACTTTCTTTAGGAGACTCTAACATGAAAGAAAACGAGTGATTAGGGCTAATTAATCACTTCTGCAAAACATCGTGACGCAACGTAATCTAAGTCGAAATTCCATCGATGCCATTAGATGCGAAATGCAGTTGCGAGGATTATGCTCATGATTTTTATTATATGATTCCAACAAACGTAAATACGTACACGGAAACTATCGTACTATAATCGTGAGCACTTTCTTCTTGCAGTTTCACGACGGATCATCAACACAGCATAGGACGCTTACTTTCTATAATTAAGCGGCAAACCGCTTGCGCGCGTGTATATAAACGATATTGTTTCTAATCTTATATCTGATTAAGCATCCATCATAGCCTCGAAGCGTTCTCGACGTTCTCGTGGATGTTCCAGCTCCGTGAATTGCACGGTTACGCTCTTGATTTGAAATTTAATTTTAAGATCTTTCTTTCATTACATTCACGATCGATCAAAACAATCACAACATTTCAGTAACATCTTAAATATAATCTTGTTCTATATATGTATATATACAGTATTCGCACAGAGAAAATAAAATATTAAAAAAAAAATATTTAAAAAAAATAAATATTATCCATCGAGAAATGAATCATCGAATTGACGTCGATTCGACGTTTAATTGACGATCATTTCTTGTCGGGTAATTAATAATTTATTCAAAAAATAAAATAAACTGTATGTTTCTTAAAATTATATATACCAAAAAGATGTGTTAATTATAGAAAACATCAGCTAAAAAATAAGCAAAAATTAAAAATTATAAATTGTTTGGATGCTCAAAAAGTATTCGTACAGTCGAGAAATTTAATTTCTAAAATCAGGAATACATGCGAAGCTTTTTCCTTATGTTAGAACAGAATGTATTCATTGTATAAAAATGTTAATTAATGTTTATTTTCTACAAATAAGATTTTTTTTTTAATTCCTTGTACAAATACTTGTTGCTCTCACTATATAATTCTTATGATCTCTTATATGAATTGTCCTTTACATGTATATGAAGGTTTCATATAAATGTTTTATACATGCAAAACAATAAATGGCATTCTTTTATTTGAAACGAGAAGCGAACTGCGCGGATTGGTACAAATATTTTCGAATCTCCGCTATAAAAGCAAGATAAATTTCGAAACATCATTGCGAACGGCGAATGGGGATAAATCTCCTTTATATAACATATATGAGGTGGATGAAAATATAGAGCCTTACCGCCGCACGCTTCTCGGCTTCGTTAGCCCGCTGAAACAGGAAATTTCGACGAAGCCACGGTTTTATCGCACCCATGGGTTAATAATAGACCGTTGTCGCCGATACAATTGTAAGTTTCACGCAAGAAAAAATGGCTACGAGAGGTGCTGGGGCAGCTGTTCCATCATTGACATCGGTGCGACGTGATAATGTGTTGCGTGTATATAACACGCATGGGTAAACACACGTGAAAACAGATGCACGCTTAATCATACGTGCTTGTAGAAATTTCATATCTCAGACGAAGAGATATGAACACAACGCGATTTCATACGCTTCGTTCGATGATTCATTGACAGTAAAATAATTAAGTTTCCATCAACCACCTATCTCTTGCCTCAGTAATACACGTAAGTTGGAATAATTCACTCAAACTGCGACACATAAAAATTTGTTTTGTATCAAATTATTAACTTAATCTTGTTGATTTAAAAAGCTATTTGATTCAAAATGGATCTGTTTGACCAAAAATGCCATTCATTTTTTTATTAATATTTTGTCAAAAATTTTTTTCCCTAATATTTAGATCCGATACCAACGTTACTTTGATTTTAAGTGAGGCTTAAAACTCTCTCTGTCTCTGTCTTTTTTTCGCTTAAAGTCAAAGTAACGTTGGTGCAACCGGGCCTTAGTGACTTTGTCTGAACGTAAAATTATTTTTGTAAAAATTTTATATTTTTTATATCTAAACGATACATATGACCGTATAGTAGAAACAAACCAGCAAGTATAATATCTTGATAAGATAAATCTATTACGTAACTAAAACAATTTGTTGTAAAAATAATATTACCTTAAGAGAAATTCGATAACAATACATATCAATTGTTTACTTGATATTTTTAATATAAAACTAATACATTATATTATCGTTTGGATAATAAATAATGCTATTATAATCTCATTGATAATGGAATTACGAAATATCCATTTCATTAGATTTCTGTTTGATGTCTATTTTTACTGCAAATTTTGTGATCTATTTTATAATTAGTATAAAATTCTACAGCGACCTATTTTTAAAAAGTCTCACAACTCTCAGCGGCATCGCGCGCGAAAGTTCTTATCGATTGTAGAATTTTTTAAATTTGCTAACGAAGCGCGAAACGAGAAAATAGTGTCAAAGGCCGGCCCTGACCGATCAGACCGATACATAGTGGCGTGTGGATAGCCGTTGGCGTGCATAACGCAGAAATTGACGGTTGAGAAAGTCAGACTAAATCATATCATAATCATTTCGTAGTTTAACCTAATTCTTACTTGCGGCCCACGCGGCCACCCACTAAGCACTTTTGTTTCCCAGTCAGATTCAAGGATATCGATCTGGATATGAGAAATCGATCCATTAATCGAACTTTGCGCTGCGTGAGAACATTTATCGCGACAACGTTACATTCAACAAAGAAAATTAACACGTTTGCAAAAATTATATTACATTTCATAAAAAAAGAAGTAAGAAAATCTAATTGCGAAAAAAGGTTGTAAATACAAATCTCCTTAAGTCTCGATTTAAAAGATTTAATAAATGTCGTGAGAGTCTAAGATTCGAACTCTGTAGATGAGGTTTGAAAAGAATAAGAGTGCTTCTCCCCCTGTAATCCATCAAATGCTCCCCTGTTCTGGTTGCGTTCTCGCGAGCTCTGCTCGAATGTATGACAATCGACGACAGAACAAAAAAGAGCTGATTAAAAAAAGGGAGGTTTAATCCTTGGATGCAGTTGGCCGTAGGGTAGGTTGTTAGGTTGCCAAGCGACAAACCGTGCGTTGACCTACCCCATCGTTCGTCACAAGTACAACATGTACATCAGCGCGTCCTGCACGTTGTCATGGATACTGCGTATCACTGGCTGGGAAACAATTGTCTTTGAGATGTTATGCTGTTATCATGGGAATCTTTTAATTTTAGCTCGTTCCTCGGCATAGATAAATGTGTTTCGCTTCGTTGTTTTAGTCAGTAAATACCAAGCACAAGCGAATTTATAACAATTTAATTATTTCTTCTACTTCCATGCTTATTTTACTTATTTTGGATATTGATTTTTAACGTATTGCATATTACAACTGATACTTTTTATTAACAAAAATTTGATTTACTTTTAAAAATGCTAAAGATGTGAAACGACGAGTAATTAATTTTTCGATTTTCGAAAAAAAATTGTGTAACTTATCAAACGTGATACTAATATAGTTTCCATTTTATTCGATATGATTTCTCAATTGGAATAAAATGAGCTTGCATTCTATTTCGAAGAGGTAACTCCGAAATTACATCGCGTATTTCCATTACAAGTGCTTCTTATTGTTCGACAATTAGCAGAGTGTCAGTACTCTTATTGTTACGGTCCTTCGTCGATGTCCATCGGATTCGTGACTATTAACATGCAACGACAAGGAGAGCAAAGAGAGTGGCGTAACATGTATTCACCCGCCGCGCCGTGCTGTGAGGATCGCGAAATTCCGTTGCGCTTGATATAATTATACGGCGGAAATGAGGGGTGGCAGTTAAAGGAGATGCTTTTGTAACGGGCCGATTTCATATAGACCTGTCAATCTGTCCGTTGAAAATCGTTTCTAAGCACCACCGAGTTTCTCGAAATCTTACCGATGCACCTGCCGAGTATCCCTCCGTCCCGAGTCCCGATTCGTATTCTCTCGCGACCGTCCCCCTTCGGGTACTATTCCTCCCCCTTTCCCACCACCGTCAGCCAGACACGTGGATATAGCCACGGTCGTATATCGTATAATGCAGCAGACTACCGGTCCGCCGGTCGTAAACTGGGTGCAACGGCATTCTGAGTACCGACGCTCCCACCGCTGCCGCCGAACCTCTCCGCACGCTCTCAGCTCTATATCTCGCAACCGACGTCAATGATGGTTATCGGTACTGGATTATCTACTGCCTATATATAGCAGCCTATATATAGCTCGCGGCGAGGGGAGCTTGATAATTCTTAAAATTTATCAAAATAATTGAATCGCACACAAAGAGATTTTTTTATCCAACCACATCGAAGTCAAAGAGGATGATACAGTAGAATTTTTTTGTTAAACTGACAATAAGTTTGTTTGTTTTAACTTTAAATGAAAACAGAATTGATATAAAGAAAGAATGAAGAATGATTCTACAGGATGCGTCATCAAAATTCGAACGAATTTCAATTTAAATTTTCCGCTATATTGTGCCTCCGCCAGAGGTTGTTGTTGGCGTCCGAGAAAGTCTGAAAGTGCTTCTAGTAAAACAGTCATATTTTCAAAATGACCGCGATATTGAAACCAAGTGCGGAATATAATCGAAGAGTCGCGATAATCGAAGGCCTTCGCGTTGGGCGCTCAGCAACGGAAATAATTCGGTTCTTTGGATACCCGAGATCATTTATGACATTGTGTCATAATAAAATATATGGCTTTAGAACAGTCCAATGGAGGTTCCAGTATGCCAGCGAGGAAGAGTCACTCGAAGGAACGCACCGCGAAGATCCCCGCAGTCATTAAAAGGACCCAAGCGCTGATTTTGGATAACTCAGGGCAATCGCATTCTGATGGATGTAGTGAAACCGTGGATGGAAACTGTGGCGTCCGGAAGGCCATATGTTTTTTAGTAGGATGGTGCAGAATGACTGGCTCATACGAATCATTTGATTCAAAATTCGCTCTCGGATAACGTCGATGTTTTGGTTCAAGGAATTCTAGCCTCCCAACAGCTCAGATTTAAATCCCTTGGACTACTACGTATGGAGTTGAAAGGGCCGCAAACAAGTCTTGGCATCCCAATGTGACGTCATTAAGGACCGCTATTGAGACAGCATTCGTTGGCATGGACAGCGCTACATTACAGCGTACGTGCAAACGCTTCAAACCGAGAATAGAGGCTGTCATTCAAGCTAATGGGAGATACATCGAATAATTGTGCTCTACAGGAATCTCCCAAGTGCCATGTGAAAGGATTTTTTGTAATATTTAATTTTTCATTAAAAATATTTTGTTTAAAGAAATTGTTCGATTTGTCCGGATCTTGGTGACGCATCCTGTATTTACATCGACTCCTTGAAAGTGAAATGACTGATATGAATCTTCTGTGAATATTCTGAGTATGTGCGTGCGTGAGTGCGTGCGTGTGTAAATTAAAGATAAATGATAGATCCATTTCTTATTAATAAAACAAACAGTAGATATTTTTCAGTAGATATTTATTTTGTCTCTATATTCTATGTGTATTTACAGGATATTCGAAAAATCTCGGATCTCTAAATATCTTGAAAAAATAAACATTTTTGAGAAAAATGTTTCATTCAAAAGTTGTATAGTTTAAAATGGTTTATTTACTGATCTTATCCAGTTTAATCTTCAAAGTCATGCCATCAAAGTCAGGTCAAGGTCAAATCGATTTTTTTAAACGAAACATTCTACTTTTTATTTCAGAATCTAATAGCTGGTGTCAAGAGCTTTTCAAAACACTATAACAAAGTTATTTTCCATTGAGTACTTGTCGAGTTATAAAGCTTGAAAATTATAGTATCACAGATCTTATCCAACGTGTCCAACCGACAGCCTCTTAAAATGTTATTCAGGATCCAGGATAACATTTGTTAAGATCAAGGCCATTGGAGTTTATATCTTTTATTTTCATTTTTACGTAAAAATGAATTAGTGCAAAAATGAAAATAAGAGAAATAATCTGAGAAATATACTATTTGTTATATTATATTATAAGAAATAAGCTTATCATTTTTTTATCTTTACAGATTGTACAGGGTGAATCAGAGTCGTTGAACCAACTTTTTAGCCTATGAGAAAATTATCGACTTCATACTTAATTGAGTTATAATATGTGCAGTCAATTATTTTCTCATAGAGTAAAAAGCTGGTTCAACGACTCTGATTTACTCTATATATATCTTTGTTGGAATAGAATCACATATGCTTGAATATACATAGTGCAGCAAGTATAATATTACTCTTTTTTAGCAGAAATTCTTTTAATTTCTAAAAGATATTAGAAGGGAAAATCTCACTAGGAGGGAAGAATTTTTACTCTTTAAAATTACAAATGATATATTTAAATTAAAGGATTATTTGACCAGAATACTGATCAGGAAAGATATTGTTTTGGAAAACAGAGGACAATTTTGGAAAATAGAATGCTAAACAAATATCCTCCAATAATATTTACATAAGCAATTAAAAAATATTTTACTAAAAAAATAATGCAACGTCCCCCTCCCCCCCTCCTCTCTCTCCATTGATTACTTAATTCGAGCATTACTCTATTCCAACAAGGATATTATGTGTATTAGAAGCAAATGATGGGCTAATCTCGGCTATTATTAAAACAAATAATAAAATAAATAGTGTATTGCTTAGTATTCATATTATGTTGTTTATCTTTTGTATCTGTTTATCTTATGTGTATCTATATCTTTTTGTATTTACTTTTATAAATCGATATCAATTACTCTAATAATAAAGGGACCTTATAAAAGTCGTTCTTGATTCTTATATATGTAAAGAATATATCAGTTTTTCCTTTATTATTCAATTGAAATATTTTCAAATGCTTTCATTTATACTTATACATGTTTTATGACGGCGACTATCCAGCGCACGTTTAAAATTCAATATCGATTTGGTTACCGAATCACGTCGATTTTATTATCTATATCGTACAATCGATAGTATGTTACTTTTTATCGTTGATAACGATAGTTTATAGAAATCGAGATGCATGTATTTATACAGCTGCATTTACGGCAAAAAGACAAACTACAGTCAGTTAAACTTGATATTTCGTTGGAAGAATCTGTACTATTGTGTTCTATATACTTCTATATACTTGTGTGTAAAGACAGAATGTAGATAGATTTTTTTATACTAAAGAAAATACTATGACGTAAATACATAATCCTATTTTTTACTACATGTGATTTTGCGGAATAAAATTGGAAAATTTGTTAAAAATTATATTTTTAATTTAAAATTATATTTTTTATTTTTATAATTTACTCTCAGTGAAGTATGTTTCTTAGGAATAGCAAAGAAAATATCATTTATTACATTGACAGTATAAATAATAAAAATATGTGTACTATACTATTTATTCTATATTATATGGCAAAATTTATCTTTTCTAGGGTTGATAAGTTAATCTTTTTTTTTAACTTTAAATTAAATTGAAATTAACAGCCTTGAAAATTTAATTTAGTTAAGATACAAGTTACTCCATAATGAAATTAATTGAATTAGAAGTTAAGTTGATAAAAAAGTAATTTAAAAGTTAAAAGTTAAATTTAGTCCGAACAATCAAAAAAAAAAAAGAAAAAAAATTATTCGTTTTACGTAATTTTTCATATTTTTCGTTTCTGCAGCATTATTCATGCATTAAAAATTCATTGGTTATTTTTCACAACTAACAATTATGTAATAAAAAAACATAAATTATACACTTATTATTTCCTCGCATTTGTGTCTAAGAGTTAACTTAAAAAAAGTCAAATTAAAAGTTAATAGTTATGATAAAAATGTAACTAAGTTAAGTTAAAAATTAAATTAAAAGTTAATTAATTTTAACATAGCATTATTCAACCCTGATATTTTCAATTATAAAAATATTTCGAAATAACTAGGTCTTCTTCCTTTCTCATATTTCTTTTTTTTTTTCATTTTAAATATAATTTCGTATACAGAGTGTCCCATTTTAATTGACCACCACAAATATTTCTTGAATAGTGAATTTTAGGAAAAAATACTTTAGACAAAAGTTTTGTCATTTTGAGGGAGACATAAGATAGTTTGACCTTGGGTGGCCTTCTCAAGGTTAGGTCAATGTGATCGATGTTTTTTAAATGGAATTTTTCAGTATGTGTCCTTGTAACATATACCTTAAGAATTTTTCAAAATATTATAATAAATATTTTTTTATAAAGTACTTTTTGAATTATAAAGCTTGAAAGTTACAGTAGTCAGTATCACTGACATTACAAGGTGCTCAAACGATAGCTAAAACCTTTTGAATGTTCACTGTCATGATCTTCATAACATTTAAGATCAAGATTACTGGAGATTGTTTCTCAGATTTTCATTTTTACGTAAAAATGAATTTTCAGCAATGAAATGAATTTTTTCAAAAATGAAAATGAGCGTGTTCAGTGGTCAGTCCAGTGAACAGCAAAAGATTTTAGCTATCGTTTGAGCACCTTGAGTAATGTTAATGCCAGCGATACTGTAACTTTCAAGATGTATGACTAAAAAAATAAAGTACTTCATAAAAAAATATTTTATTATAGTAATTTGGAAAGCTCTAGTGGCTATTAGAATATGTATTGAAATGTGAAGGATTTTTTTTTTAAATTAAAAATATTTTTGTTCTGTTCTTAATAAGAGGCCATTTAAGATTATAAACTAATGGTATCATCTTATAATATGTCTCCCTCGAAGTTACAAAACTTTTGTCTAATGCATTTTTCTTTAAAATATATATACTGTTCAAGAGATACTGTTTGAGATGGTCAATTAAAATAAAACACCCTTATATATAAAATAACTAGTTTGCTTAATTTTTATGAAATTTAGTTCTCCAAGAAGATTAGTGAGCAACGATAAAGATAGGCGGAACACAATCAGACATAAAGCACAGTGTAATATACATGATGGCCCATTTTAAATAATACATTAAGATTTCTCGAAAATTATGGTAGATACGGAAAAATATTTCAAACAAAAGTTGTATGGCTCGGAAGGGAAAGAAAGTATCATTGATTTGACCTTGAATGGCGTCGTTAAAGTCAGATCAAGGTCACATCGATTTTTCTTTATAGAATACTACATTTTTTATTTCAAAATTTAATAACAAAAGCTTTTCAAAACATTATAATGTTGAATTTATTTTTCAGTTTAAGTACTTTTCGAGTTATAAGGCTTGAAAGTTACAGTATCGCTGGCATTAGCATTACACAAGTCCGACCGATGAAGAGGATAAAACCTCTTGAATATTGTTCAGAATCATGTCCTGGATAACATTTATCAAGATCAAAGCCATTGGCGATTCTTCTTATTTTCATTTTTGCACTAAAAATTCATTTTTACGTAAAAAAATTGATGTGATCTTAACGACGTCACTCAAGATCAAATCAATGGTACCTTCCTATGCCACCCTCCGAACCATACAATTTTTGTTTGAAACATTTCCATCAACAAATCCATATCATAGTTTTCGAGAAATCTTCATGCATTATTTAAAATGGGACACACTATATAATTATATTTTCGATTTTATAGAATAAAAAAGTAATAACTTGTATTACTAGCGTAAAATTTAGGAGGTTTATTAAGACATTTATATCATTACATTGTATTATTAAACATATTATTATATTAGAGAAAAAAATAAAAGATTTTGTCATCTGAAATTAATATTCCAGATATACAATTTTACTCAACACACTTGTACAATATATAAAAACAATTGTTTCCTAATCTATTGAACTAACAACAGATATTATATCTATATAGTGAAAAAGAACTGTATATTTTGTATACAATAAATACTAAAAATTAACAATAAAAATAACAATACAATATTATATGACAATTAAGTACATTCATGATGCACAACTGCGTGCAATATGCAATGATATTGTAGTAAAAATACTTTAAATATATCTAACGTTTGTATCATTACTCTATTTTCGGGACTACATAAATCAAACCTTACATATACAAACAGAAAGAAATACAAATAACGGATAATAACAAAGAATATATTAACAAAAGGAATATTTGGAAGAACGCGAGAGGTGAATGGAAAAATTTGTACAATTTTCTGCTCATTCTTCTTCATGACGAATAAATTCGAACAGTGTTTAACATTTCGCATCTCACAAGGTATTCCAATGAGAACTGCACGCGCGTTTAGGATTCTAATTAATCAGTGTCCATCGCGCGCATGTATGTATGTACAATATAGCACCTCGCGCGGACGCGCGCCCCTGCACAGCACAGCCGTCGGAGTAAGTGTGTACAAGCACACCCTCAGTTTTGAGGGTCACGTTCACAGGCGCGGTGCGCACAGCATCCCCGTGACGCCGACGTTGATTCGGTGGTTGCGCGAGGTCCGGGCCGCAAGGGGTACGAGACTCGGCTTGAGAGAGAAAGGGGTGTGCGCGAGGAGAAATGACGGGGTGGTGGATGGGCAAGGGCGAGAGAAGAAGAGGAGAGGGATGAGGAAGAGAGAGCGATGGACTGACAGAGGAGCAAGGGCTGCTGGCGGAGGGATCGAAGGGAAGGGGGAGGGAGGGAGAGGGTACAGTACCGGTGATGGCAAATGGGTGCGAGGTCGGCGGGATGCAAGGGGGTGTCGTTGCACAGCTGAGCCGACGTCGGTCGATGCAACTGCATGCGAACCCCTCCAACGGTCGCGCTTGCATTCGCTTCCCCTCCTCCTCTTTCTCCCTATGTATCCCTCCCCCCTTTTCTCCATCGTTTCTTTGGTTCTCTCTCTCTCTCTCTCTCTCTCTCTCTCTCTCGCTCGCTCGCTCGCTCGCTCTCTCTTCTCTTCCCTCCTGCAACCTCGTTCCCTTCTTGTTACCCCTCCATTCTCGTTGCACCCTCGGTCAATGACCTCCACGCGAGGTAACGCATCGCAACGTCGACTCTCTCTCTCTTTCTCTTTCGATCTGTTTTGCTCACTCATTCTCTCACCTTGTGCCTCCCTCCCATTTACTCTCTCGTACGTTCTGCAACCACACCGCTTCCTCCCTCAGCAATGCAGTTTGTTTACATCGGTGCGGGACTTTTAATCGCGATCGATTCTCGCCGTAGCCTCAACTCGCGCGAGCGCACCGTGCGTTTGGTTAATTAACGTAGCCGCGAATTTCCCGAAAGGGAATGGAAGTGCGCGCGCGTGAGAGAGAGAGAGAGAGAGAGGAGAGAGAGAGAGAGAGAGAGAGAGAGAGAGAGAGAGAGAGA
>NW_017259183.1:3698087-3698815 GCF_001594045.1 Atta colombica | reverse complement strand
AGAGAGAGAGAGAGAGAGAGAGAGAGAGAGAGAGAGAGAGAGAGAGAGTGAGTGAGAGAGAGAGAAAGCAAACGGGAAGGTGCGTTCTGAGATATTAAACGGGCTATCGTTGGCGGAGGAGAGCTGTCGCCAGGGTCGCGGCTAGGGCTTGTCGAAGTTCTAGTTCGTGACCTGGGAGCAGGTGCTGGATGCCGGCCCACGTATACCCTTCCCGAACACCTAAGTTTCGACGGGTGCTTAAATTCTCTGTCAGTATGGCATAACAAGATTAGGCAAATTAATTCGGAATGATTAATTGGCTTGCGCATGATATTGGTTGCCAATGCGATATCGCCGCTAAATAATTATGAGGAAATTTACGTTTTAAAATAACTGTGTCAAAGGCATTTTAAGATTGGAAAAAGAAGAGAAAAAGTTGATAGAAAAGAAGAAAAAAGTAATAATTATTTAAAGTGTGATAATTAAGAAATCTTATAAGAAAAACAATGAGAGAGAAGAATTTAAATATTATTTATGCCGCTATTGTATTTCAAATTAATATATTATATTATATATATACAACATTTTTTACATGGAAAGAGCGGCGAAAATGTTCATTGTTTTTCCAATTACAATAATAAAAGCTGTGTTTTGCTCATTGCGGTGTACCACGTATTGCATTTTCTGGCTTCATTAAATTAAAACTACCATTTGTCCGGACCAGTAAATGAACAATTGAAATTTAACGT
>NW_017259183.1:3689989-3697987 GCF_001594045.1 Atta colombica | reverse complement strand
ATATATATATATATATATATACTGTATGTGTCTAAACTTATCTTCATTATGGGCGAGCGTTGTAATTCCCCATTAATAACACAATGCTCAGTTTACTTTCTCAGCTTCATTAACTTAAATTGGTATTAAATATAATTCCGTATCAATGAAATTGAATTTTGCCAGCAGTGATCTTAGAAATCCATCCTGAACATTAATCGATATATGGCTTTGAAAAATCAGTTTCCTACACGGATAAGATAATTTTTCGGCAAAATCAAAAACTTGAAATCTCGCTTCATGTCGATGTATACAAAGTATATCATTGTAAAATACGGTATCCCTCGAACTAATAACAGCGAGTTCTCAACATGTTTTTGTTTTTCTAGTTTTCTTCTCTCCCTGTTTTCCTTAAAATTGAAATAGTGATTAAAAACAATAACTGCGAGATAGAGAAGAGGCTCGATTGATATGGTTGGAAGTATTTTCTTGAGATTCGTCAATTTGAGCGTCTTCTCGATTTCTCGATCTTCCTACCCTTCCTCTTAAGCCAATCCTTATCATCTTTCCACTTCCTCCCTCAGGATTCTCACAACCGGAATAATATAGCGGTTACTATTTAGATTTTAAGAAAGACAGAGAGGGGAGGGGGAGAGAGAGAGAGAGAGAGAGAGAGAGAGAGAGAGAAAACGAGAAAAAGATGTTGAGAATTCGTTGTCATTGTTTTGAGGGATATTGTATTTTGCGACGATATACTTTCTATACGTCAACATGAAGCGAGGTTTCAAGTTTTTAATTCTGCCGAAAAATTATTGGTTTTGTTTTACATCACACTCTATTTCTCTTCTTCCGAGACGAGAAAGACATGAAAATGGAAGAAAGGGGAATGTGGATAAAATTGCCTTAAAATATATTAAAGTTACAAAATAATGTAATTGTTGATAAGGTATTTGATAAGTTATAAGAAAAAAGAAATAGCTGATGCATTATTAAATAATTTGATAATTAAATAAGATAGAATTGTTGTTTATCTATATTTGATGTATACTTTTTTTAGAAGAATGATTCAAATTCTGTTAAATTATAAAATATAACTGTATATTGAATAATATTCTGTTGCAGCTACTAGAAATTTAACGATCTGATCACTTTATCTACGAAAGATCGTATAAAGACGTCACCAGAACGCGATTTTGCGCCTTTGATAGACTGGAAGCGTTCACGGGTTCTTAATCCACGATATCTTGTGCAATAGTCGCACATATGGCGGAGGTGATGACGGACCTGGTGCAACCGCTTCGTCGCCGGCCGATAAGGTAGCGGTTAGAATCATAGGGTTACTTACCGGCCGGAGGCGATAACGCGTATCCGGAACGAACGAAGGCAAACGATTATGCTCCGCATAGGATTACATTATGATTTAATACGGGGAGAGAAAGAGAGAGAGAGAAAGAACGAAAAGATAATTGGCCGCGAGCGACTATGTATCGCGTATCATAATGAGTGACTCTCTCTGCTCAAAGCAGGATTATGATAGCTCTAAGGGACTAAGGATGTACTGGCGCTAACGTTCTAACATTGAAAAAAAACTCGAAACTTTAATAAATTAGTTCTATTTATTATCTGAAGATATATGTAAAACACCTAAAGTCGATTTTCTATCTAGTTTACGAGATATCAAATTTAATTTTTGAGTTCTTATGGAGTATCTCTGATGAAAATAAATCACTGAAATCACTGAAATCTTTGAAAATCGCTGAAATCTATATCAGTTGATCCATTTTAGTATTAATAATTCATATTGAAATGGATTAATTGATATACATTTTAGTGATTTTCAGCGATTTATTTTCGACCAGCAGCATATTCTCACTATATCAACAAAATTATAAAGAAGCAACATTGCCAATATTCTGAAATTTCGTTTGTGAGTAAATAAAATACTGAACAATGTTTCTAAAAAAAAATTCATATTAATTACCTGTTATCAAGATTAATGATGAAGCAACACAAAATTCCAAATGGACTACATAATCACATTTTGACTACTCAAAACATGGCAACAATATGAAGTCAATAATATGAAGTTTAGTTTATATATCTTTTTGATTTTTAAGTGTTATGTCTGATATACATTAAATGTTATTAATATCCGTCTTTCTTACGATTTCGTTGATTCAAAGAAAATTTCACGCAAATTCCAAAAGTTTTTTATCGACGAATACAAAAATATAAATATATATACATTTATAATGCTAAATATCACATTAACTGATATTATTTAGGTTCTACGGCGCATATTTTAATTTATAAAAATATCGAATTTCATCAATTTCAAATTTGAATAATTTTTGTCTGGGACTGTATAGCTAGAACATCCTTAAGGCTCGACGAATCAAAAAGGCTCTAATCTCTTGACAATGCTCATACAATCCATAGCCTTGAAAATAAAACTTTATATTCACATCTAATCTTTATTGGTTTATATAGTTTACATTGTAATATATACTACAGTATCTCAGAAATAAATGCACGTATTTATCAGTATAAATGCACAGAAAGAACAATTTTGCTGAAGTATCTAAAAATTTAGTTAGATATAGATCTGAAAATAAGTTTGTTGGATTAGCAAAATAATTACGCAATCTCAAGTATGATGAACAATATATTGCAAAAAGTGCTTTGCTAGATATTCTAGCAATTAGTTTGAGCGTTTTACATGATTATTTTGATAAGTTAACAAAATTGTTTTCTGTATTTACCTAAATTTTCAAATATTTCAGCAAAATCCTTTTCGAGGTGAATATAAAACCATGATCTCGCCCATGTCTTTTGGATTTCTTCATAGCTATCCCAAAAGAAATTTAAAACTGATTTAATTTCTGCATTTATTTGTATGTCGAAATACGAAATAAAAATCAATTGATGTCAAAGATTGTACAATGAATGTAAAAACATGCTCACTGAATTGTCAGTTACACAAAAAGAATGTTTTTATTGAAATAAAAATTTAGCTAGAATGATCTAAAAATTTTGTTGGATTGTCAAAATAATTCTATAGAAATTAACTCAACTTTGTTATTAAATTAATTATTAAAACTTTGCAACGTTGCTCATTTGCTCTTAAGTTTTTCACATAAATATTTTATAAACATTTCAAATTATTTCAGATCTATTTAAATTTTTAAATACTTTATAAGAAATGCTCTTTCATGTATATCATTCAATACGCGTTACAATTAAATACATTACAATTAAAAGTTAAAACGTGGATCTTTTATCTCGAATTTGCCTTACAATTATAAAAATTTTGCTTTATGTTATATCTTTATATTGATTGAACAGAATCTGAGATTCTGATAAAGAAAATTAAAAAAATATAAAACATATATAAATATAAAACTTCGGATTGTCAATGCGCGTGAGACATTTCTGCTTGTGATCCAACATCGCAATCAATGTTGGTACGATTTTAGACAAAAATACCGTATAAGCAGTTACAAATGTAATTTTACAAAATAGCGCCGAAGAATAATATACTTGATCAAAGAAAACACTATGAAAATATCATGAATTACGTGCGTGTCAACGTATCATGTTTATATTCTAAATACGGCAGTGTAAAACGGATTAGAAGATATCAGATATGTACGCGTACATAGGTACAATAAAATGCTCCGAAGATATCATTTAGATATCAAATAATGAAAGTTAATACCATACTGTCCAGGACACATAGAATTGCAAATATCTCGATTAATAAAACTTTACTGCAATTTTTCATTTATATTTCCTTGTACTCACCTATTCTCCTATTGCTAGGTAATTTCCATTGGAAGAATAACAGAGAAAAAAAATAAATAGGATACAGCTGTTATCTATTTTTCATTTTATAATAATTCGCCGCGAGTACCATTTTCGAATAGTCATCTTATGAATACTTTGTCTCTCTCTCGATTTATTTCCTCCATCTGTCTCTACAATGCTACTAAATCATATTTCTTACAACTAGAAAAGGATGTTAACAGAGAAGATGATCGGTAATCAAACATTATATGCCCAAGCCTACCATTAAAATGAATGACTACGGATTTGTGCAAGTAATAGCTTCTATACACGAAAGAAAGTAACATACCCATCTAATTACTTTCTCTTTTTTTTTTTCTATTGAGTTCTAAGTGAGAGACTTTCGAAATATGCTTAATGTATAAACATTAGCAATAATTTAACTGAATATCAATACGATATGTATAAAACTGACAAAAAAACTGGTTTATTTGAAACATGAGAATTGTTTTAATTTTTTAATCCATTTTCTACTGTAATTGTACATGTATATTGTTACATCATAAAACAATACCAGAAAACGAGAGCAATATTATTCTATAATTTGGAAGTAACAAAAAAAAATTTTAGATCCTAGATATGTCTTTCACTATTTTGTGGAATGACATTGACTTTTCAGAGATGATAAAATATTTGTCAACTTCACACTTAATTTGTACTTTTGTAACTTTTTGATTATTATGTGAATTTATAACAAGAAGAAGAATTGTAAGAGATATTCTCAAGAGATCATTATAGATATCAAGAGAGAATATTGAATTTCCTAAACGTTGCCCTTGGGTGGCATTCATTTTAAGTGCATCCAGAGGAAACTATTAGGCAGTTTAAGTTTCTTGCGCTTCTATATAAATAATTTTATGTAGTCATAGCGAATGATTAACTTGATGGAATGTCACTTTATAAAATTCCTCAGTTCTGGTCGAGAAGCTGTTTGTAAATAGTCCGTTTTAATCCTCACGGAGGATTGCTCATTCATATTACGCAGAGAATGTTATTTTACGTAACTTTCACAAAATGAATTATATATGTATACAAGAAAAAAAACGTCTTAATGAATGGTTAGTCGTTTATGAATAAGTTAATACATTATATTTATCTTTGAGATCATGTAAAGAAATACAATTAAAAAGCATCAATTTTAATATAATTTTAATATTAGTTTTTAATATATAATAATATCTTAGTTCTTAATAGCATTATTAATTTACAAAATTTTTGTACTTCATAATATCAATAATATTTAGAAGTTCAAATCTTAATTTTATCTGAATCATAAAAGTACACAAAAAGTATTGTTTTCGAAAGAGTAGACATTATCTAAAAATATTTCAGGAAAAAGAGTTTATTTTGTCCGCAATTTATCTTCTTGCAAAAATTTCTGATTCGAATTGTTTATGATATTGAGAATTGATGTGGCACTCGATGCGAACGTTAATCGATCTCTTAATTTCGTACAGGCACGCGCAAGTAGCGACGGGGTGCATGAACTTTTAACAGGTCCGAAAGAGCTTTCGAAACTTCGTGAATCCACTCGGATGGACGGGGCGAAAAAAAATGGGAGAGGGGGAATAATGTTCCTCGTTATCTGAAGTTGACGATTGCTGTCGGTTCTCGTCACCAAAAAACAAGAAAGGAATTAGTTCCTCCCTCTCTCTTCTAAATCTCGAGAGTATATTCAGATCTTCTCCGCACCATGACCATCCACAAGCTGTCCTCTTTTTTCCCTCATGGAATATCGACTCTGTTACATCCCGCTTTCATCCCCTCTATCTTACTTCTCCTCATCTCATGTAGTTCACCGATTGACGTAAAGAGCCTCGACATAAAGAGGAGCGATCGGTACAAGGACAAATAGAAGAATACGTATTTGGTGAGGCAAAGAAGGGGAGGGAGAGGGAGAGGGGGACAGGGGGAGAGAGAGAGAGAGAGAGAGAGAGAGAGAGGAGTTGGTAACGAAAGGCATAAAAAGAAAGTCAGAGAAAGAAAGATAAAGGAGAACACGAAGTCGATGATATGGCTGCAGGGGGTTGAGGGAGGAAGAGAACGCGAAGAGGAGTGGCGGAGAAGGGGAGTTGGCCTCGCAGTGTGCATTGAACCCAAACCGGTATCGAGCCAACCAACCCACCTAACCCAACAGCCGCCCCTATCTCGCTGTTCCGTGTATCCCTGCACGTATATAGGTAGGTGTATACCGTGAGAGGCGCGCATCGTGGCTGCTGTTCCTCTCCGTGCACCGTGGAGCCTGTGGTGTGCCGCTGCCACCGCCGTTACACGAGAGTCCGGACCTACCACAAGCGAAGTCGCAGTGCGCAGCCGGGGAGTGTTTACTATCGACGCGCATGCTCGTCGCACGACCGACAGGCACCCCCTGAACCAACGATTCATGTTCGTTCCCGCGACGGCATAGTGGGGAGAACAACATTGGAGGTGGTGATCATGGCAGAGACCATGGAGAAGGGGACGACTGGTGTGAAAGGGGAAGAGAGGGCAAGAACGAGGATGAGAGGCAGAGAGAGAGAGAGAGAGAGAGAGAGAGAGAGAGAGAGAGAGAGAGAGGAAGGAGGAGGGAGAAGAGGAGAGAGAGAGAGAGGGAAGCGGAAAATGCTAGTGGCCGTTATCGGATATGAGGTCGAGAGAAGATGGAGGGAAAGAGAAGGACAGAGGTGCAACCACCGTGACGGCGATGCTGGGAAGGGGAGCGGAGGAGAATGGCATATCAGCCACGTGGTGGGACCAGGCGCGGGCGGGTGCAACTGGAGAGAGGTGCATTCCAGGTGGGGAATTCCCCTCACCGACGTTTTCTAGCGCGTAACCTACACCCTGTGCATCGACCGCTGAACGATGGCGATTGCACACGGCCGTTCGCCCGCCCGTCGATGCAACGGCGGTCGCGGCCGTCCATCTGCGTCTGCCTCTGCCCGCTCGCCCGCGGCGGGAGAGAAAGTGCAGCGGATGCAGTGACACTGCCGACACTGGAGCCGGAGCGAGGGTCGAGCGATTAATGATCGTTCGGCTTCGGCGTGCTTTACACCGGTGAAGGCGCGAATGCGCGACGATCAAGTTTTCCCCAACTTGTATCTCGTCGAAATGAGTACTTTGCGAGATGTACAATCGAAATATAAATCGACTTCGACTGTGTTTCGGACGGAATTAACACGGTGAGAATGCGCGGGCAGAAATAAAAGTAAATAGAAAATATTATATAGTATTTGAGAGAGAGAGAGAGAGAGAGAGAGAGAGAGAGAGAGAGAGAGAGAGAGAGAGAAAGCTTAAACATATTTTACATCATGATGAATTTTGTCATTTACTTAAAATGACATATATATATTATATCAGGTAAATATACTCACTACCTCCCTTTTTTTCAATATAAACAATGCAAAAGAAGTCAATATATCTGCAAAAAATATCTATAAATATCTATAAATATCTATTCAAGCAGGCATCAGACAAGTATTTAAAACACACTATCAAGAATCATGTATTGAAAAGAAACGTAAAAATAGAAAAATCTCGCAGTCGATTATGCAATAAATGTTCCGCGCGATCGTTGGCGTTCGAGATAACGAATTAAACGAAGTGACAAATGAAGTCTGCGATACGATGCTCACGTAAATGGGGAAATTTGCATTGTCACAGTGACAAGCGGAGAACGTCAAAGGCAATTTATAAAAATTGCGATGACGGAAATAAAACGCCACGATTCTATATAGCAGACACTTTTTCGAAATCTGCACTGACGCGTTATATAACGCACGCCCGCACAGTACACAAGTGAATCGAGCAGTCCAATAACGTACGCATGTCAAACAAGTTTTCCTAGATTACAGTCTTTAAGGCCTACGTTCAAGGTAAAACCGGCCTGACTGCACCTTATCGGTTCTGCACATCGCTGCATAACGTACGGTTTGCTTATGCGATGGAGCGTAAAATTATGAACGAAAGCGCGAGATCGGGTGCCAATCGATATTATAGTATTAGAGGACCTGTATATGGACGCCAAATAGATCGTAGTGGCGGATACAGGGAGGGGAGGGGAGGGAGGGGCGATCCCCCTAGAGTTCTCCAAACAGAAAGTTAGAATTTATTATATAACAAAATTTGTACTTAAATTACATTTCATGTTATATGTTAATGTAATATACATAAAAATATATCTAGCTAATAAAAGTG
>NW_017259183.1:3681655-3689889 GCF_001594045.1 Atta colombica | reverse complement strand
AGTCAATTTTAATAAATATTTAGTTGAATGTTGCCAATTAAATATTTATTAAATATAAAGACATATTTATTTGATACAAGAAATGTTAATTTGATTTAACAATCATTTTTTTTCTGAACAATTATTATTTATTTACTGTAAGAAAATGTTTAGTTGGCAATATTGAACTAAATATTTATTAAAATTGACTATATTTTTGTTTCAGTGTAAATATAATCAAACACTAAAGTAAAAATATTTAAAAAATATTAAAAATAACATCAATAATAAGTAAATACTTATATTTCATTCCCAGAATAATTTTCTGGATTTGCCTTTGATAGATCGTGTTCCGGCAATTGCTATAGCAAATGTAAACAGTGAGTGTTCTTCTATAGTAAAAGTTTTACGTATTGTCTTTGTGAAAATATAAATATAAGCTGAATTATCTTAGAATTTAAACTAATTGTTATTGTACGTATATTTTCATCATTTAATTTACATCTAAAATCACAAGATTTTCATAAAAACTGTTACGCGAAATTATGTATAATCGTAAAAAATTTGCAACGGAAATAACAGTAGTAAAATGTAGCAAGAGTCAGACAAGTTTGCGATGCTAATTTAATCTTTTATCGAAAATGATTCTATATTATTCTATCATATTAATGAATTAAAAATATTTTATTACGTCTCGCAGATATCGATTCCTCCGACGCGACACAAAATATCCCTGCAGAAATGCTGTAAATAAAACAATTAGAGAAACATATCTCTCGTCGCGCGCGACGAATGATACTCGTATTCATGATTAATGTCAATTCGTGTCTGCGAGTTATTATTTCAATTGCGATGTGGTTTCTGTGGCGTGTCAGATAAAAAATTATCGGAACATAGTTTAGAGTTTCTTTAATAAGAATCGTGAATACGACAATACAGAATAAATAATATATAATGAAGTTAATATTTTCGAGGTTTTGCATGAATATACATTTCATATTTATTAAATTAAAGAATATAAAATATAACATTCTCAATATATTGTACGTTTTATTATCATTAATTATCATTAATGTGTATAATGCAACTATTATAGGAAACTGGCGTTTAATTACATAAATCTTCGTTAAAAGCGACTAAAATTTATCAAAGAAAGTGTAGTAAAAGCAATTAGTGGCAATATTTCTTGATCACAATAAAACATTTCATTTTCGTAATTTTTCAGAAATCGTCTTAATTTCCAAGATTATAATTTTTCTTTATAATTTTTTTCACAATTTAATTATTTCAATATTTCTTAATCTGTTATTCATTGATCGTTTGTATGAGGTTAAAAATACACTCCATTCAGAGAAATCGTAACTTTAGAATAACATTTTCAAAATTTTGCCATACAGAAAAGAAAATATATGTTTCAAAACTACTATATATTTTTATTGTGAATTCTTTGACGAACTGAAATTTGATTGTTTTTTTAGACTCGAAATATTTCGATTAAAAATGAGAAATATTTCTCATTTTTAATCGAGCTTTAAAAGGAGAAAGAAAATAGATATTATCTTTCTAAATTAATCTCACGTTTTATTTTTAGAATTTTTAATTTTAAAAAATTTACAAATTATAAAGATATATAATTTTAAAGATTATAAAAGTAAATGATAAACAATAACTTTTTTTTCTTTCTCCGTTGGAAAGGATTGCTTTCAAATTGGTCAAAGAATTTATTTGACAATCTATACTTTATTTGACGATTCTAGAACGATCTGTACGTGACGTGTTATTCTGTGATTATGAGCGCGTGAGTGAGCGAAAAATCGAGAAAGAACATTGCGTTTGAGTGCAGTCGCTAAAAACAAGACGCGGTTACGTAATCGTGCTTGCCGCGCGCAGCAGTCCGACGACCTTCCTCTATGGAAAGGATGGATCTGAAATAGCAACGACCCGAATATGGGTCAGCATGTATTGTGGTGCGACTCTCCTCACGCAGAGCGCCGTGCCGCATCGCTTCGTCGAGAGGCGGCAGAGGCGGCTTTTACGCTCACGAAAATAGACACTTTATCAGACCAGCTTCTCTCTAACCAACTCCGCTTCACTCGTAGGATTATATGCCGTGCCATTTGAATTGGTTCTCGTTACCGCAATGTTTCCCCTCTCGTACCTCCTGATATCGCATGAATCTTTCTCGCCGAAAATTGTGCATCTAGCCATCGATTTTCGTACGATATTGATCTCAGATTTCTTTTCAAGACTGTATTGATGTCGACTTTTCTTAGATTTCTTTATTTTCGACGTATTTGAGGAGTTAAACATATATTGAATTATTATTATCAGTATTAATATGACAAATGTCAACTAAATTATCTGTGATATAACGAAAGTAAAATAGGTTTCGAATTGAATAAAAAATTCTCTAGTACTTTACTTTTTCTTTTTTTAAAATAATATTCTTTGCATCATTTATTTATACATATAATCATATATTTGAAAAAATATAAAAACTGTTTAGTACATTATTTCGTTCATGTTCTGTTTCCTTTATTTTAAATATTTATCTTGATTATTAAGGTAACACAATCTTTTCGTAAATATTATCATTTTCAATCTTTCATTCAAAGAACTCTTCAATAACCTAATTTTTTTAATTTGCTTATTCTAAAAAGAAGGAAAGCAAATTTCTTTTTAAATGTATTCAAGGATTGTACAGCGCAAGACTTTATGAATGTCAATAGCAAGATGATAAAGAATTATATCATAGGCGCTTATTGGTACTTTGAATCTTCTTTTCTGATCTTTAGATCGTTTGTATATCGGAAGAAGTTCATTTACATGCGGCACGGTGCGCATAGAATCGACGTACAAAAGTTCTCCAATACTGACAATCAGAGAAGTACGGGAGAAAGAGAATGAAAGAGAGCCGAAGGGATGGAAAAATGAAAACACTAAGGAGAAACGAGAGAGAAAAAAGATGAAATAATATATAATCGAAATAGGTCATACATTTTTGTGTCTATCGCATTAAAGATGTTTCATACATATTTTCAAAAAGATAACAAAATTATGAAAAAATTACAGATTATTGTAAATCACGTTTAATATAATATGACAAATTTGGTTTATTATCTGATGGATCATAAGTTATTTTAATAAATAGTAGTATTTTCTTAATCTGTGCTCTAATAAAAGTATATGGAAATGTATTATAAAATAAAAATTTATTATAAACTGACAAAAATCTCAATTCTTTGTACATTATATATTGAAGATTATTTACGTAACATTAAATTGCGATGCATGAACTAATTGTCCAATATATAAATAAAATATTTATTTGTTTTATATCTTTGTAACTATCAAGTGAATCGCAATGAAACTTTGTCTAAATTATTATGAATATTTAAAGTACTTATAAAAGAAAAATGTCAATTTTTTATCATTTTTTAAATTTTAATTTTTAACAATAAAATAATAACAAATAAAATAAATAAGCCACAAAAATGTGTTATTAAAAATATTTTATTCATACAATTCTTGAAATTCTTATTGTTTATTCACACAACTTTTATATGTATATAGTTTATTTCAAGTGTAAATATTAAACATATTTCCAAATTTAATTTTTTTTACAGGGACTGTACGTCTAATACATTCTTAAGGGCCAGTTGTTCCGTCTTTGGATAAATTATATGATAATTTACCTGGATAAACAAAAGAATAAAAGGATAAGAACATAAGAGAGTAAGAAAATAATTGACAATGAGCTGAAGTTTACCGAAAGGTAACAACATAACCCTATTCAACTTTCGTTCACTTCTGTTAATAAAAATATTATTTGTAACGTCGCATTATATGCATTAAAATAATACTTTATATTTTTACACAGAAAAGCATAAACAGACAAATACTCAGCATTACATTCATAATACATTTGCGATTACAATTGAGATACATCGCAGAGTATATTACCTTTTATGTTAATTTAAATAAAAATTTTACATACATATAATACAAAAACTTATACAGATTACAGAGGTAGTGCTCCCTGAATGTTTTTTCATATAATTTGGGAGGGACGCGAGAGCACAATTTTTTAATAGAGAATACCATCTTGATTACTACAAAATTTTATTACTACAAAATTTTATTCAAATTAATGTTGTTGGTACTATGCTAGACGTTTCACCGACGTAACAACTTTCACGAGTATTGCATTAGCCACGTATTATTTACAAAGCTTGGATTTAGACGGCGCTAAAAGCAGCTCGCTCGGTGTTTGTAAATTCGCCGTCGGTATTACAAGTGGCTAAGGTAAGTTCCGTTTACGTCAAAGAAAACGCGGAAATAAATAAAATATAAAGAAGGCGATGGAATTATGAATCTAAGCGCCAAGTTTGTACTAAGGAACAACTTCCCTTGTTTCTTATATAAAAATGCGCTTTTGTTGGCGCACTGTGGCTCACTTTTAATTGTTTCAGCGACATCTCATTGGAAGAGACATTCGAGAAAACAGCTCATAAATTATTATTGATGTACGAACTTACCTTTCCTTGTATCCACATTCAAAAGGACACTCCGCACTTCCGCTTCTGTTTCGGTTCTACGACCTACTTTCTCGAGAAAATATTTCCAACCGAATGGAAGTCGAGTACAATAGTTTGGAGGGGGGGGGGGGGGGGTAGTTTCGGACCGGACGTCACGTAGCACTGAGCAGCGAGGTACAAAGTATATTCATCAAGAAGTATTTTGCGAAGCAAAGGAGTGAGAGCAAAAGGGAAAGAACTCCGTGAGATTATCGGTGGGGTAGGTCGATCTATTTTTATGCGTGCCCGGCATATTGCGTTTACCTCGATTAACGCATTAGCCGTTACGTTCATCACCTGTGACCGGAACATGTCGTTAACATTAGTTGCGTTCAGCAGAAAAAACCGCTCACTAAGAAAAAAAGGGATTAATCTATGATTAATATATTTATTCATTATAATTCGTAACGTAGAATAACTTGTCTATTATATGTATATAATCTTTGATATCATATTTCTTACTTATTTATTACTGTTTATTATTTCTCTAAGATTCGTAGCGTTCAATGGAACGGTGGAGCGAGTTATAATTACACTCCACCGCGCTACATAATCTTATGGCATTGGAAAAATAATAAACAGTAATAAATAAGAAAAATGACGTTAAAGATTATCTGTAATAGACAAGTTATTCTATGTTTATACGAATTATAATAAATAAACATATTAATCATAGATTATTCCCTTTTTTCCCTCAATGTGCGCTCAGTGAGGCAGTTTTCTCTGCTGAACGCAGCTATTTGTGTATATACGAAGTCCCAGAATCCTCAATAGATATTTTAGACATGAATTTAGATATCAAATGAATTGATTTATTTCGATTGTCATCCATTTGGACACGTAAAATTCCAAGAGTTATCATTCATTGTGGGATGTACGGTCTTATTTATACCTGATTAAGAATAATTTTACTAAATATTTAAGACGTTAAAGAAACAATATAAATTATATTTTTAATAAATTAAAAACAATAAAATATTAAAATATTTCAGATTTATTAATGCAGATTGATTAATTAAATAATTTACTATTTAACAAAATCAATTTGATGCAGTCTAAATGTTAATTAAATTCATAAAGATGAATAGAATTATTAAAATTAATACAGAAGAATAAATTAATAACATAATATAGCAAAAAAAATTAAATGTTAACATAAGTAAGAATTTGCAACTAAAATCGCTACTAAAAAAATCGGAATGTTTAAATGTACAATCAATATTGTGATAAAAATCTTTAATTGACGAGTTTCATGTTTAAGAAATCTTACTTAAAGCTTCTATTTAAAGCAGCTTAGTGATACCAATCCAATCGAAACCATGATCGCGCATCGTTATCGGCATACAGAAAGGAAAATTGAAATATATAAAAATTTAGCTAGATACAGATCTATAATAAATATAATTTTGTTGGATCGTCAAAATAATTATGAAAATAATTATGAGAACGCTCAAATGTACAAGTTGTTAGAATATCAAAACTTTTTGCAGCATTGCTCTTCATTTGAGATCCCTACGTAATTATTTTGACCAAAAGAATTCAGTCCAAAATAATTATTTTCAGAGATCCGTATCTATACAGATAAATTTTTAAATACTTTAGCAAAATTGTCCTTTCCACGATTCACTAATAATGTGATTACAAATAGTAAAGGAAGAACAGCTAACATTTCAAAATGAATAGACAGGGAATAGCAAAAATAGAGAATAAAAAAAAAAAGAAAAATAGGCTGAGAGTGTCAAACGAATGTCGATGCGAGAACCGCCAAGACAAAGAAAAATGTAGAGATGTCGCGAAGGAGGAAAAGATACAAAACGGTTGGAGAGCGGTGGCAGAGAACGAATGAAAAAGAGGGAGAGAAGAGGGGACATTGGGGTAGGTCAGACGGAAGCACGAAGAGAGTGCACCGCGCCTGACGTATACGTGTACGCAAGCGAAGGTGGGAGTGAAGAGGACGAGGAGGAGGGGGAGGAGGAGGAGGAGGAGATGGTGGTGGTGGTCGGTTAAGTTGGATGGAGGCACGCATACTCCTGGAAAGAGTAAGGGAGAACAAGCGAGAAGATGGAAGAGAGAAGGAGAGAGAGATGCAAGGGTGAGGGAGAGACGGCCCTCCGCGGAGGGTTGCGATTTTCGTTTCAGTGCGAGGTCAGCGTTCCTCAACCTTTGCCCTAGAATGCTTCTGGTAATGTCGATACGTGACGCTTTCGAATCTCGTTAATCGCACCACAGTCGTCGGCACCGCTCGCAATTTCAACTCGCGACTCTACGTCACGCGCCGTCAGGCCGCGTGTCTGAAACTCGACATTGCCACAACGCGCGATTTAGGACCCTTTGCGGATATTTATGTCGTATACTTTGGGGAGCGAGGGGAGCTTCCCCTTGATGACATTTCCGACGTCGCGTCCCACTTTGGCGAAATTCACACTTGTTTTCACAACATATCTTTACACGCGTAAGGCTTTTCTGTCTCCTCTAAGTAGATCTAAAACTGTATTTTACACATTGCATTTAGTTATTAATCTGCTTCATATATTTATGAACATAATCCGGAAATTCTAGAATTCGTTTTCGCGTATTATTTTTTCACACGCAAATTATATTTCATTTCTGCTTCATGTGTCATTGAAAACACGTTTTCATTGTCACACTTTGTCCATCGGAGAAAATCGTTTCGAGTTTACAAGAGAGGGCAGAATCTATTTTCACATATATCCAATTTAGGATCTTTTGCAAATATTTATGCCTCGAACGTGAACTTTTGAAGTTGGCACTTCCGTTATTGCGTTCTATATATATCGGAAAGCCCTAATTGCGTTTATGATAGCGTTTACGGTGTAAATTTGTACATGTTATATTTTATTAATTTTTCGAATGTTAATAAAAATCATCATGAATAAAATAAGAACTTTCTTCATTATTATCATGATATTATTAATGATAATATTATTAATAATAATTATTATTATAAATTTAAGCTTGGCAGTTGGTTGAGTTTGAATCGCGTAGTACGAGTTATATAGACAAATTTCATTACATTATTTGTTCTAACATATTTATTAAGTTAGAAATTAATAATCTTACGTATATATTCTTGCGTGCGTGTGCTTTAAATTATTTCAATCGGGTTATTTTTCATACATTGCGTAAAAATGTAATTGAATAAACATTACAAATTTAACTAAAGATTAAAGTGTAATGTAACAGCGTTGAATGAATCTGTATAAAGCATCAAATTTCAGGCGTGCGGTATTCACAGTTTTACCCTCGAGAGTTTATTTAACGCATTTTTATTCAGTGCGCGTGTAAATTCTATTTTGTAAACAGTTTTTCTCAGGGTTTTATTTATTTAGTGGCGCTTATACATAGCGAAATTTTCAATTGAAACGTTATATTCATTATTCTCCCGTTAAGCGGTTCGCGTGCGGGTATTTATGGCCGCGTCGCGCGCTCGAACGTAAACTTTCAGTCTCGGCTCGTTTCCGGCGTTTGTTCATCCGGCGACCATTTCAATGATGCATGTGAATCAATTCTGGAGATAACTCGTTAATTTGGGATCATACTGCTTACATAATTTACAGCCCGATTGCAAAGTCACACTTTTAAAGCTTTGAAATATTTTGCATTTCTAAATAATATTTTTCCATCAATATTTTTAAAGATTCATAATTTTAAAATAAA
>NW_017259183.1:3674275-3681555 GCF_001594045.1 Atta colombica | reverse complement strand
TAATATATAAAGTATTAAACAAGAAACCTTGTTTATTTTGTATTACTGATATAATTTTGGTAATTATTTTTAATAAATATTATAATAAAATTGTTATTTGTCCAATATCTAGAAATTACTGTTTTTAAACAATATTTATAAAATATTAAAGGTTATTAAGAATAAATATTGTTATAAATTAAGAAATTATATTGTACAAATTATTTGTATCGTACTATCGTGATTAAAAGCAAGATCAAGCATATCTACTCGTTATAAAATTTATTTCATGTGATTTCTGTATGACATATGTAACTATTCTCAATGCTATTTATGACGATATTTCCCACGAATATTTCCCATGAATTTCGCTTGAAAGGTAAAACAATCACAAAAAGAGTGACTCCAAAAATGGGCGGGTTTTTTCCGCTCATTTTTGGGTCCTCAATTTTTGGACTGAATTGTGTATCAAATGATACACTACAATGAGATATTAATGAGATAAAGAAGTTTCAGGAAGAAGTTTGAGATAACAATTGTTGTTATCATAACTGGGGAGAGGGAGTCACGTGCACGGAAAAAAAAATGTTGCTGACTACAGCTAATTCTGATTAGCTGAAATTGTATTAGCTATAATTATGAAATGTGCTAATACATACAAAGGATTTGCTGCTATAATTAATATAAGGATGTGATAGCAAAGTATGCATGTTATAGATTAATTTATTTAGCAGCAAAATTAATTGTATAGTTATCGGATATGTTCGTATAAAAGAAAATTGTCTCTACCACAGCTAAATATGGTTTGCTGAAACTGTACTTGCTACCAAATTGTCTGCTACACAGAAAACGTTTACTGTAATGATCAATAGATCGACATAATAGCAAAATGCTTGTTTGTTTCAATGATAATATTTAGGCCTCAGCTAATGGAAATTAGATCTCGCAGATACGTCGTTAGGTTACGACTGGAATTTAGTTACTACACGCATATTTTTGCTGTTGCAACTAATCTTTTTTTTTCTATGTGTTATTAGGTATATTATGGCTATGCGAAAATCCGATTTTTTTTTACATTCAAGACATCATTTACGTAAGACTCTGCGTTCGTCACAGTGTTTCGACCTTATACATATTACATACTAGAGTGAGTCTTCCCTATGCTAATGCTGGAGAGGGGCGGCTGACTGACGAGAGTGACAGACATGATGTCGATACGTCTGTCTTATTGTGGTAATAGTACTTGAATAAAGTGAGACAAACGCATTTATCACACATAGAGCTCATTATTTCACCATACACCGTTAGAAATGTAACTACAAGCTTTCTTTATATGTAAAGCTCGTTACATGCTCGTGATTATGAACGAAATTAAAAGTAATGAATGATTTAACTGAAAATTAAATTACAATAGTTACTTAAATGTAATGAACGTGTACATTAAATTTATGTTTTTGATGTATTTTTAATAAAATTTAATGAAAAGTACATTGAATTTCATAAATTTTCATAAAAAATACATTAAATTTTATGTACATGTACACAAATATATTTTTTAGTTGTAAATACATTAAATTTAATATAATATCATGAAATTAAGTTCAAGTCAAATTGTGTAACTTAAAAGTTAACGAAATTTAAAAACATTTCTAACAGTGCACAGAAATGTAAAATTTGCCACACAGCTCAGTTCCAAAATCGAAGACCCAAAAACGAACGATTTTTGCCTGTCATTCTTTGCCTGACGATGTACAAGGCTTCAAAAACTTCATACTGCCTTATCCTAATCCTTTTCAAGACTTTGTTGTTGGCGTAATGAAATCGCAAAATCGATTACGAGTTACATTTGCTGTATCACAAACCATTTACATTATAAGTGTGGATTATGAATTTACGTGTTTAATTATACTTCCGCAAAGGTTTTCTTTACAGCGAAATTATAGCAATTTCTTGACATGAAGATATCGCTTAATTGTAAACGAAATTTAAAAAGATCTTTTGTATTGATACAATTCTTACTTGTTATATTTTTCTTTAAAGATAGATATTTTGTATGTGGAGAGAAATTGAGGACAATTCAGTATTTTTCATCGGAAGATGTAAACGATACATATCATCTAGATCCTAATAATCCAATCCGTAAAACATCTTTCGAATGTTTTGAGGTCACTCTCGATCGAAGATAACCATATACGATTGTATTGGTATATTTGTTTCCTGCCACTCGCGAACTTATTTGGCACAAACGTCGTATACTTGATAGTATGAAAAGTTCGTTGTTTAAAAGAATGCATACTGAATGAACGCGTACGAATTCCCTTATGATCGAATTAAAGTAAATTCCTTGATAATATACTCTCACAAAACCCTTTTGCGTTTCTTATATTTCAAGCCCATTCTATATTAGACGCATTTGCATTTTGCAAGCTTGCATTTTGAAATCAATGCTTCAGATTGGTTGTCGCAACAAACTTGCGATCGGCTTGCGTCTAATGTAGCTTTATAAATACGAAAAGCAGAAAAAACGAAAGGAGGAACAATAGAAAGAATATAAATATCATTTAGAGGGTAATCGAAAATATTAAACGAGAACAAAAATTAAGGCAAATCCCACGATAGAAGATATCGCGTTAATTCGTGACATAATATCCAATTCATAAAGAATATAATCCCCAATATAATTCCCGCGTCAGATAATTTACTGGGATGATCCCGCTGATAATTCGCTGTCGAATCCGATTATCTTCACAAGTCTGTCAATCGCAGGCGCCACGTCGTTACCATTATTACCATTGCTGGTATCCATTCGTACGGCAAATGCTAATGCTACCACGAATTAGTCCACGATGCCCCTCCCGTTCCACCTATATTTGCTCACTTCTCATTCTCCCTCCCCCATGGCCGGCGGCGGTGCATAACCCGCGCCCTCCTGACCAGCGATCCACTCTTCCGTTTGCCGAGCGTAATTGCTATATCGTGAAATGTGCACCGGTCTGTCCTTCGACCGGCTGGTTGCATAACCAAGTACGCCGAGCGCCTGTTTCTCGATACCATACCATATCATACCACCACGAATACGTGTCACGTGAACCGATTGATTTTACGTGCGTGCGCACGTAATACACTTTGTAAACTTTGGTCAACGACCGGCGAGCCTTGAACGCATCCTTCGCAATCCATATCATGGATATGCGCTAGTCATTCTTATCGATACGCTTTTCGAGCGATATCCAAGACTTTAGAAGGCTTCTCTGATATTTAACGTGAATTTGACATCTAATTATAAATCATATATATCTAATAGTGTTTTTCATTGGCGGAACTGATGCGCATTCAATACACATTAATCTCTTGATCTGAAAATAAGACATATTGATAAAATAGTCGATGTGTATTTTTTTAATTAGTACAATAAAATATATTGAGTATTTTGTGCTGTAATTTGCTTCTATATTTTTATTAAACATTCACCTTTACGTCGATTTATATACAACGACTTTCAAGTGCATTCATCAGTATGTACCATGCCAATGAAAAATGCTACAATGGGGGATATCCAGTGTGGATTAGATATACAAATTCCAAAGATAATTTAATTTTGAATTGAAGAAGCAATAATTAATTTTTTCAAAGGTACGTAAAGTATAATATTAATAGGGTACTCTCTCTCTCTCTTTCTCTCTCTCTCTCTCTCTCTCTCTCTCTCTCTCTCTCTCTCTCTCTCTCTCTCTCTCTCTCTCTCTCTCTCTCTGCACAAGTATTATTATTAAGTATTATTATTAACTCAGTGGACAGTAAATAATGATCGTGTGAGGGAGTGTTGAGACGTTGAACACCTGTCGGCTTATGCAAACTGACGATGCTATTTCTTCAGAAACTACGCGTGTTTACGACAGCCGATTATAGCATAAAATACCTAATAATAAGAGCATAAATATGTAAATATAGATCGTTATTTGTTCGAAATATGTATTGGTCGTGTCATACAAAAAGTGTATAAGAAATAAAAATGATTTAATATTTGTTGTAAATAAGATTGTGTGCTAATAATATGTTATATCAATGATTATAATAATAAAATATTTTGAAATTTACTATTTGGACTTTCTTTTTTATGTACATTTTTATGTACATTTTTTATGTACATTATGAAAAATCATAAAATTATGAAACGCTATCAAATAGTCAAAAAATGATTTTTTAATATACGTTTCTAAGAGAAGTGTGAAATGTGCTTTTAAAACTTTCGCTTGTTGTTTCGTTAAAACAACATATTCTTGTCTTGAAAACGTTATAGCTTTTGAAAATGGCGTCAAGTATTAATATTTTTGTGAGAAAACATGTCAAAAATGTATCAATGTAATCAATGTTTGTAAACTTTGAAACAATAGCAATCGGCGTAATTCCTTCTCTGTATCCGATTAAATAATTTTTTAAAAGGATGAATATTTAAGCAATACACGTATAATAATAAATAATAATACGAAAAATATTTCATACATTTTGTATATGTAAAATAACTGCGTCTTAGTATGCAGATAAATGCAATTTATTTGTTAGTTAAATTAATTTAAATAAAAACTAGATTTTATAAATATACATGAATTTTTCTATCTACTTATCTAAGAAAGTTTGCTGCGAAGGGACGGTTCTTTAACCCTTCATCACTACATAAATAGAGTTGAGCAAAAATAACTCTCGTATATCAGGGCTATTGGATAAAAGATGCGCAAAACATGATGGAAAGCTTGTGATAAAATAAACTGATGGAGCTCGTCAGCCCAATGACTCTGTTCTCCTTCTACACGCTAAATTTTACCAGCGCACCTGTGCATTTTTCATAAAAATGTTAGTATCAGAGCTAGCTGGTCATAATTTAACGAAAGTTGACAGGAATAAAGTTTTAAATTCATATATATATATTTTTAAATTATAGAGTATCTTATTGAGTATTGAAATAATATGATGATTATACTAACAATAAGATCAATTCAACAGGTATTAGTGTAGATACCACTAAAACAAATATGCTGGCTTATCTGCAATTATTAAAAATTTATAAAATTGTTTAAAATATTTTTAAAAATTATAATCTTTTATAAGTTTATATATTTTCAAAATATTGTTCCCTCAGGATATGTGATTTTTAAGTTATTATTGAATAAGTTATATAAAATAAACATTACCTTATCAATCATCAAAAGTAAATTAATTTAACTTTACAAAAAGTCAAAGCGTTATAACAAAAAAAGTTAAAAAGTTATATTTAAATTCAAGAAATCGTTTCTTTTATTGATTTTTTTAAGTTGAAGTGAAAGTAAGTACTTTAAGAAAAATAATTTACTTGATTTCAAGAAATGATGTTCAAATAAAAAAAATGTTAATTTCTTTAATCGTATAGTGACGCGCGAATTTTTTTGAGTCAAACAAATCTTTTTTTGAATCGAAGCAACTTTTCTTTAGGTGTGTGAAGTTGAAAAATGTATATCCTTTTTTCTAAAAAGGATATACATTAAGTTTTTGAATTGTATTATTTTAAGTAGAGAAGCGATACCTTCTAGATATTCATAGATGTTGTCCAGAATACGATCGATTTATTTTGATTTTACGATTTTTGTCAAATTGTGAAATTGTATAAAATATCTATAATATTAATATAACTAATAAGATACCTGAGGATAAGGCTCACCTAATTAATTTTATTTTTTTTAAATTCTATTTATGGAAATATTGAAATAACCTAATGAGAATTAAATCTTCATTCCATTTCTCAACAGTAAAATATATTTATATAGAATGTATGTAAATGAACGAAAAAAAATTTTGTTAAACTCTGACATTGAGCCTTATTTACATGCATGTGAATAAGATATCCGAATCAAAAGTAAATTAAAAATAACAAAGAAGGTAAACATTATTTTTTTAAATCAGTTTAAAAATGATTATTAGTCATAGAAAGGAAATTCCTTAGGACTTACTCTACTTCACTTATTACAATTATATTTAATTTTGTTTGTAATTAACTTTTTAATCTTTGGAAATTTCTAGCAATTTGAATGTAATTTTGGCTTCTTAAAAGATAGCAGCATTGAGAATCGTTATTTTCTGGCGTAAACTTCACATATAATAAACAAATAATAATAGCTATAATAATAATCACATAAGTGGGCCTTATTTAATAAATACATTGTTAAAAAAATACTTATACTTGTTTTAAAAAATTTATTTATTAATTATTTTTCGTAGTTAGGAAGTTGAATAATATTATAATGAATTATAAATTATAAAACATTGTATACTCGTAAATTTTGCAGCGGATTGTTATACAAATGGCTGATGACACATATTTGTTTTGTGTCAAAAAAACGTGTTGCTATCGATTCCAATTCTTCACTGATCCCTTTTCATTTATTTCCTATGATACATCTTTTAAGCATTTAACAGGCTTAAAGCGAGTTTTAAAGTAATAATTTTAAAAGTGGGCTTTATTTAATGCTGGGCCTTATTTGGCTGAGATACCTCTACATTATTCATTACACTCTTACACTCTTACATTAATATGGAACAATATTCACACACACAATATAAACAAAAGAATATTTTATCGGATTTCTCTTAAATATCATCTGTATAATCCAAATGTCACGCGCGACTCAATCCAAAACCGATGCTCTCATAATCCCACGTTATTCCTGCATTGCAACCGCGGTAATCATTTCTCGGAGAAGCTCGAAAAGCTTTCCACGAGAATTTCTATCCTTTTCTCGTAATACGAGTAACATGAAAATCACCGGATGTAAAAATCTTTGGTCTCTCAGTCGTGAGACCAAAGAATGCGAGTTGGATGTGTCAAGGAAAGATGGATCTCTTTCTACACGGGTCGCGCTTCGGATCCAAGGTCTGACCTCCATCGGGCTACGAGAATCGCGCGAAAGGTTTCGACCGACGAGGGCAAGGAGTGCCCTCAAAAAGTGCTAGGAGGCGCAAAGGGCGGTAAGACGCGAGCAGAAGGGAACGCGCGATGTGCGGATGTACGAGAGGGAGAGAGTTGCGTGCGGTGAAGATGGGTAAGCGAGCGAAGAAGGGAGAATGGAGGGTAAAGGGGGAGGAGCGGAGAGAGAGAGAGAGAGAGAGAGAGAGAGCGCTTGCAAACGTGTGCAACCGGTGTGAGGGAACCGACAGAGGCGCTGTGTGACGACTGACCTAGTTACTCGCGGCGGAGGTAATGACCGATACTACACTAGCTAACCCTCCTCCTCCCTCTATCCTTCCACCTCCAAGCAGCGATAGTCCGGCCCCTC
>NW_017259183.1:3670590-3674175 GCF_001594045.1 Atta colombica | reverse complement strand
CGTGCGTGCATGTGCGATATATATATATATATATATATATATATATATACACGCGTGTATACGTGCACAGAGAGAGAAGGAGAAAGAGAGAGACAACGTTGCAGGCGTGCCATGTACACACGTGTATATATGCATACGCTCTCTTTAAACTACGATAGGGATAGCGATAGGGACAGCGATGGAAACTCACCAGGAATGGAGTAAGTCGTTCAAGTGGAGACCTTTCATGGTAGCTGGATTCTCTCTTATGCCTGTTTTACAATAGAGTATCGCAAGTTGTAAGAAATTGGCCAATCACAGTTGAATATAAAAAAAAATCGACTATGATGTTTGGTTAATTTCTTAAGGCTTGCCCTATTGTAGAATAGACTTTAGGGGAAAAGGGATCGAGACTTGAATGTCCAAGTTGAAGCTAGATTAACCAGCCAGGATATCTAGAAATTGCGAAAGAAATTGCTTAATATTTTCTATTAAGTAAATACTATTTTTTTGCTATTACTTCGCAGCACACAAAGCATACTTTAGAGCACTCATTTACTCTTCGTTACATACAAAAGAATATAATAGTACACATTAGATCGTAAAGCCAGTCAGTTCTAACTAAATAATAAAACTCTATTTTTAATTTATACTATACTACTATAAATATTATTATAGATATTGTATTATTAGCATTTATATTGATATGAACAAATAAAAATTTCATTCAAAAATATAGAAAAATGTATATTAAAAATTTATATTGCTATATGATGGAATAAATTATTCCTGATTATATTTCTGTTGAAAATATTTTCAGTTTAGCAGATAATTTCTAAGAATTTATTTTATTACGCCGAAAATAATAGCCAACAGTTATTGAAACATTAAATATATTTATTACATACAATAATTATTTTATTATTATTTTCATTTATATCAAAATAAATTCCGTAAATTATACTTATGGAATAAAAATCTATCAATTTTTTTGACGTTGATTACATTTCTCTCCAATATTATAGACATTATTGTAGACATAAATAGCCAATACTGTTTATCAAAGTAGTTGCACATAATGAGTGCAAAGCTTAGAGCTTTCAGCGACAAGTTCACACGAAGCGATCCTTGGTCAATGCGTAAGTTACAAGTAAAAGGGTCCTCTCTCGTACACGATGTGCACGCTCTATTTCGCGTTTTGCGATCCGATTGACGAAGGGCTTTCTCTCCCCCCTCTTCCCTCCCCTCTCTCTTCTCTCTGTCTTTCTCTCTCGCAAGTCTCTTCGTAGACCAACTATGTAAGGCAACGATGAGGATGACGAGAATTGTCAATGGCCGCTTAATAAAGGATGGAACTCTTTTCCACGTTCATCTCGCAGCATCAAAGATTTCTTTTTTCGATTTACAAGTGAGTTCATATTATTGCGCTGTTGAGCAATTGAAATCGTATTAACTGTCAATTGCGCGGTATCGCGATCATTAATGCAATCGCAAACGTATCGACAATGAACATTTGTTATTATACTATATTGTCCAAGGAACGTTAAAAAGCGTTAAATATACATGAGTACCTGCCGCGTTGCATTTTATTTGCGACGTCCCGTTATTGACAGTAAGTTTTATTTGTGTCTGATGAGCTTGCAGTTTGTAAAAAACGACATAGTCATCAAGAATTCCACATAACTGCAGTTCTAACGTATCTCACTGTGTACATTCTTTCATATATAAATTTACCTTTATATGTAAACATTCATAAACTCATGCTGCGTATAAACTCAGTACCGTATACTTTATTAAGTTATACAATGTTAGAATCTTTAACGGGCTTTGGCAGCATATAATAGATATATAGGTATCGCAAAGCATATAATGATCATCTAGAAACATCTAAAGTCTTTAATTATCGGTTACAAAACGTACTGTTTTTCCTTCTACCGAGGGAAGGTCGAAGGATATTATGCGATGATTCAACAATTGCGCACAAGGCGAGAAGTCATTGCTCGTGTGCAAGGTGGACTTGCAAGAAGTAAGAAAAAAAAAACGATAACCTTGTTGCTGCTGATTTATAACGTGTGACGGACAAGGAACTTGTGTTATGCGCACAAAGTCCTCGCGCAAGTTACTCGAAGAACAAAATCTCACCGTTGCGCGTTACGTTGGTATGCCGCTATCACGTTTGCGAAACATCCTGTACAACAAACGTGACGCTTCCTACGTCTAGAACTCGCATATAAATGCGACACAGTTATCATTACATATATGAAATATTTATGTATAAAATAATAAAAATAAAGGAACGATTTATATATAGGGTGGTCGTTAAAAGAGTATTCTAAAAGATTTTAAAAAGTAATTCTTTTATTAATTTCCGAATGAAAACTTTTATGATCATGTGTCCAAAATAGCTTAGGTTTAAAGATATCAGTTTATATATTAAATCTTTGATTTATCCTTGATTAAACAAAAAAATAATATATGGCCTCAAAGAGATGAGCTTTCATGTGTGTCCTTGAAACATATACAAAATTTCATTAAAATTATCCGAATAGTTTTCATCATTACAAAAAATAAAATTTTTACATATGTTGATCAAAGGTTTCATCTTGTATTATAAATTAGAATACTTCAGGATCACCTTATATATCACCTATTATATACAATATTTATAGTCATATAACATATTATATTACAGTCATATAACAATAACATGGTAATTATCGGATATGAATTCAATTATGAAATCATTTCTACACATAAATTCTAATTTTATTTCAAGAATAGAATGAATAAGATGATATGTAGAAAAATAAATTTGACGACAATCTATTGATTACGAGAATTATCGCGCAATTAAATTGAGAGAATAGCGATGCAAATTTCCTGTGTGATATGTAGCGACTTTTCGTTCTCGCTGTAGTTACGGGGTAAGAAGAATGGCTGAACTAGAATCGACCTGTTTATACGCGACTGCTCGGTCGAAGTTTAACGAAGATCTGGGTCAGGCGGTGTTTGGAATCCTTGAATCGTGTGCGCGCTCTACACGGAGGAAAAAACGTCCGTCTATGGCGAATAGGAATCTCATTCCAGAAGTTGTTGCCGGGGATAACCTCGATGTATATGCATGCATACCCCTGGCACTGAGGTCGGCGCCGTTTCTCGGCGACTTAAAGAAGGCAGACAAGGATTCCGCGCGTACTTGCCACTCGCGACCACTGTAGGTCACAGTCAAGTTGCGCTTTTCTTTACATTAAACGTTACGTAACTTCGCGGAATGAGCTGCGCTTGAAGGCGGGAATCCCTCGGGGAGTATATATTTCGCGTACGTACAAGGGGATGTACGGGATCGGATAGGTAAAGCGTACAGTGTAAACTGAAACGCGATTTGAATAATGACGAGATGTTAGGTGTTAGATATAGTTAGAGAAGGCTCTCTTTCCATATACTTTGAATAGGAGATGTTTCGGAATTCAAGGGGTGATATCTCTCTATTTTGATAGAAAAACTTCTTTACGTATTTTATTTATATATATTAGGTGTAGTAAAAAGAAATCCATTATTTTTGCATGAAATTGAGTGGAAAAATAATGGATTTCTTTTTACTACACC
>NW_017259183.1:3665803-3670490 GCF_001594045.1 Atta colombica | reverse complement strand
ACACACACACACACACACACACACACACACACACACACACACACACACACACACACACACATATTCTACATTAGTTTTTTTTTATTAATTTTGTAATCAAATACTATTTTTTTTAAATAAAAATTTTTATTCTATTTTTATGCAAGGCCATATTATTCTGTTTCTCTCCAAGCCATTATGCAACTTGCCACTTTTTATATATTGTGCACAAAGGAATAAATACTTCGTAATTGAGTTTAGAATCGATCGAATAATACTTTGACAAATGTAATCGTTAAGTTTTAAATTTAAATATTGATTATATTAACCAAATTATTGTACAAAATGCGCTAGTGCCACGATATCACCTTCTCCTCTATTAATGTTTCATGAATGTTTCTCTCTTAAATTGATATAAAATATAGGGTCTACTTTTTAGGGTTGAACTAATGTACACTTTTGAAACACTTAAGTGGGAAAGAGAATATACGTTTAATGTTTGACGAAAATAAGAAAGAGTGCAGTCTAGTGCAGGAATAAAGAAACAGACATACTTAATTGTAATTAAAAATTGAATAATGCTAAAAATGAAAGAAATGTTAAAATATTAATCTTTGGATACATAATTAATGTAATTAAGTTTATAAATTTTGTTAGAGATATAATAACATATTCATTGTTATAAATACCTCCATATAGTATCATATTCATTTAATACGTAGGCGATTACAAAGGCATACATAATTCCGCAGTTGATTAAAAGATGAAAATATATAAGAAGTCGTTCTCGTGAATTCTGATCTGCAATTTCTGCGATGTAAATCGGCGTCAGAATGCAAAATGCTCCACCACTCATACCACATACGAATCGACCAATTATAAGGAAAGAAATCTGTACAAATTTAGTTTAATTATACATCATTTTTATTATAAAATTAGTTGTGAAAAATAGTAAAATTTAGTAAAATGTTATAATATTAAAACAATTTTATGATACTTGAACTAATTTTATTAGTTTTTATTAAAATAATATTTTTAATTTAATATTGAGATGAAGTAACATAAAATACTACGCATTAAGATTATTTTAGCAATAACTTATTTATTCTCACTTTAATTTCGTTTAATTTATTAAATATACATAATGTATTATATACAAATAATATTTTAACAAAAAGAGGATGTTAAATTAGAACTGTTTTTCGGCTAAAATGAAAAAGTTCCGAGATATACATATTATGTATAATATAATGTTAAAGACCACTTATATATAGGGTTGAATAAGTTAATGTTTTTTTTTTAAATTAAATTAAATTAAGATAAAGTTAATGGCTTATAAAATTAATAAAATTAAGTTGAAAGTTGAAGGAATAAAGAATTAACGTAATAAATGTTAAGTTAAGATTAAATTAACTTAAGTTTAAAAAAAAGTTAATATTGAAAAAAATTATTTTTGAAATCAGAAGGTTCTAATTTTTCTTAAAATGAGATTACTTTAAATAACTCTTACAAATGTAGATTTTTAGGCAAATTTAATTTTATATGTAATTTTATGTGTAATGTATTTCACATTTAATGTAATGTAAGTTGCTTATATATAATAAAAGTTATAAGGTGTTTTTATCTAAATTTTGCGAGAGAAAAGAGTATATGTTTGCATTATTTCTCTTTCTTTAATTTTTAAAATGACTGTTCATGCATGTTTACGACTACATCGATTAGATATTTATGCAAAAGAATATACGTAAAAATTTAGAAAATGGGTGGATGTGCAACTCTGTTTTACAACAATTCTTCATTTAAGGCTCATTTCATATTTATGTTGCTGAAATAAAAATATAACATTTGTGATAAAATTAGTGTGATTCAAATATAAGCAGAAATTGATAAAATCTAGCGAATCAATAAAAATTGGCTACCATATGATGTGACTCTTATTATAGAGTCTTTCATCATAAAATCATTGAACTTTTTCTAAATTAATTTTTCAATGTTTAAGATTATAAAAACAAAATATTATTGGGAGTACAAATAAGTTTCCGCCGTTTTTTTATAAAAAATTAAGCATTTATTGTGAAAGAACGGTACATAATGTTTTATTCAAAGTAATGGCCATCGCTAGTCACTACTTTTTCCCATCTTTCTGGTAACATGTGGATACCGCATCGGAAGAACGCTTCATCTTTTGAGGCTATCCTCAATCCCCCATCATCGATACAATTTTTGATATCTTCATATGATGTGAAGTGCTGCTCAGACAGGCCATGCGTCATCGATCGAAACAAGTGGTATTCGGAAGGAGCAATGTCTGGAGAATACGGCGGGTGCGGTAGGACTTCCCATTTGAATGTTTCTAAGTAAGTTTTGACTGGCGCCGCAACATGTGGTCAAGCATTATCATGCAGGAGAATAATTTTGTCATGCCTGGCGTAATAGTGGGCGCGTTTTTCTTTGACTCTCGGCTCAATCTCATCAATTGTGTTCGGTATAGAGCCTCAGTAATGGTCTCGTTCAGTTTGAGCAACTCATAATACACGACACCAAGTTAATCCCATCAAATACACAACATAAGTTTTTTTCCATGAATATTCGGCTTGGCTGTCGATGTGGCTGTTGAAGCATGGTCAGGTGGTCCCTATGATTTCCTCTTCTTTGGATTATCGTAGTGGATCCATTTTTCATCACCAGTGACTATACGATGCAGAAAACTCTTTCGTTTATGCCTGGCAAGCAGCATTTCACATGTGAAAAATCGGCGTTTAACGTTTCTCGGCTTCAGTTCATATGGATTCCAATTCCCTTTTGAATCATTCCCAATGATTTCAAACGATATGAAATTGTTTGTTGAGTCACTCCTAATGTAAATGCAAGTTCTTTTTGGTTTGGCACGAATCTTCATTCAATAATACTTCCAATTCTGCGTCTTCGTACACTTTCGGCCTTTCGTTACGTTCTTTATCTTCGACGTTAAATTCACCGTTCTTAAACTTTTGAAACCTCACTCACGACAACTTTTCTCATTTAAGGCAGCATCACCTTATATGCTTCTACAAACAATTTATGAGCCTCAGCTGCAGATTTCTTTAAATTAAAGAAGTAAATCAAAAGTTCCCGCAAATGACGCTTATTCGGCTCAAAACTCGACATTTTCGTACAAAAAAAGATATATAATGCTGATACAAAATCGCTATTTCAAGATTATGGTGTTGCCGGATGTCCAATCTTACGATATGTCGTTTTACATCAAATAATTTTAATTATAGTTTATTAATCTTTTGCAAACGGCAGAAACTTATTTGTACTCCCATAGCATTAAGAAAGATAGAAAAATTTTCAATAAAAAAAATTAAAGTTTAAAAGTAACTAAAAATTAATGCATTTAAAATTAACTAAGTTAAGTTATTAATTTTTTTAACTTTTAACGTTTAAACTAATTAATATTGAACCTTGCTATATATAGGATATGTATACTGCTCAAAAAAGTTATGGTATTGAAAAATTGACCAAATTTGATTAACAATAACTTTGTGAAAAATTATCATAAGATAACGTTTTTTTTTTAAATTACAGCTTGAAATCTTTACTTTGCTATAGTCAGAATTTAAATTGATGAACTCCTGTCACTATTAACTCTCAAAATATGGGTGTGTATTTGTCATATTGAAAATTGTAAAGTTTGACGGAATACATGGACTTTGTAAAATTTTTTAGAGGAATGCCATTTCCAATGTAAAGTTCAAACTTTCCCCTTTAATTTAAAAAAAAAGCTAATCGCTACGATTTTTTTTCGCAATTATAGCACTTATAGCAATTATAGCACTCTAAAGTTATCCTTGCATTTTTATTCTACTGATATTACCTGATATTACCGGATATGCACCATGACAAGGTTGCATTTTGTACATCATATTTTTATATGTGTGTAGATTTTACACATCGTATTTTTGCGTGTAAATTTCGGTAACGCGAATTGCCTTCGCGTTGCTCGATTACTGCTTGCATTCGATTTTTCATATTAATGCAAGTCCTAATTTCTTTCTGCGAAATGTCATTCCAGATTTGTATTATATAAATAATGGATCATAGATTAAAAGATTTGGCAAGACAACTTGTCAATTTCAGAGATTATTACAAGCTCTAGTGTACAAATGAGTGACACACTCATTATTAACACTGTTATTAACGTTCGCGCGAGTGAACACATTCAGCTTACATGCTCATATACACATACGTATGCGCGCGTGCACGCAGGTCATACTCTACGACCGCGCAAATATGATTTCAAACAATAACATCTTAGAATTGCTATGGTTTGAATTGATAATGATTACAATTCAGCATTACAATTCAAAATTCATTATTATTTTGTATAAAAAACTGTTTTTTTTATTGTCATAACTTGACGAAAAATATCGAGTTTCGCAAAAGCGCATTTTGAAAGAGAGATTTTAAAATTTTACGTCTTTTTTATCCCATTATACTGCGTCAATTGCTTTACTTCTTGCAACTCCAGAAACAGGAGATTCTACTTGTCAATTTTGCGTCTTCAAGCTTCATTTTCGTTTTTTGAATATCTCTGTATCATAATTATTTACTGAGTTACGAGCATTTGGAGTTTGGTAAATTTTTCCAATTTTTCTGCTGTATCGCTTCTTCTTTGACTAACAATAAGTATATGTATATATATATATATATATACATACTATAT
>NW_017259183.1:3663893-3665738 GCF_001594045.1 Atta colombica | reverse complement strand
TAAAGTTCTGAGAATTTTTCAGAATTTTTTAATACCGTATTTTTTAATATTGGTAGAAATAAAAAAATGCATTACTAGAAAGTTGATTAAAAATTCTGAAAAAATTCTTAGAGTTCTATGAGAAGAAAATAAATGATTTTTGTCTTTTGCAGTTTTTCTGTGAAGTTGATAGTATCTGAGTAAAAAATTGAAGACCAATATTTGACAATTTTTGTATTTCGTTTATGAGAAAACATCAGGAATGTAAAAAATCATGATAAAAAATTAATAAAATTAATGTTCACTTTTATCAATAAAAAATTTATATTAATAAAATTTATTAATAAAAAATTGTTAACTGAGACATCACATTATCCCAAACTATCTCGAAATTAAACAACAAATGATTTTGTTGCTTAAACAAATATAATTTAGAGGAGCATTTTCAAGCGATTAACAAATGACAAATAATCCGATACAAAACATTAGTTTGGTTCCGAATTCTAGTTTTGATAAATATTCTGTTTAAGGGAACTCTTTCCAATGATATATTATCAAAGTCATGATTCTGAATGACCTCCAAATTTTAGCCGTCGCTCATTACTCGTTAAAAAGTTATTAACAAAAAAAGTTATAACATTAAATTTATAATATTAATATTAAAATTATAATATTAAAAACTATTCTTTACTCTTTGCATATTTAATAACTTTCACGCAAAGCGACTTTTACCCCACTTCCTCTCTCTTGTTTGATGACTTCCACGCGAAGTGATTCTCACCCTATCTCCTTTTCTGTTTAGAGGCACACGACTTCCATATGAAACAACTCCCACCCATCACTCGACATTACTTAAGTAACCTTTTATTATGACATGTAATTTGTACATTTCGGAACTTTTTCTTTTGGCCGAGAAATAGTCTCAACTTTATATCCTTCTTTAACATTACGGCATACTTTTTGACCAGCGCAGCAAATAAACGTCCAGCCGACGATGAATATTGGCATAGTCAAGAACATGGCTGTGATACGGTTGAAATACTTGATAAAAAAAAGTATAAATATCACGCCGATACAAGCACCGACATTCAATATACTACCGATAATGCTGATTTCGGTACCACTAGCATTTAAAATGTTTCGAAGAATTTCTCCGGCGCTAGAATTCCATCCCATTGTGACACCAAGAGCGAAACCGCCGAGAGAAGCTAAATTTTTAAACAACAAAAATCAATATTCTATTGCAAATATGTACTTAAAAAAGTTATATTAACTCTGAAAGTGAATTCATTCAAATATATTCAAATATGATCCATACAAATATATTCAAATGTGAGTGAATACAATTTATGTCTTACTATTATTTTTTTCTTTTTTAAATATATTGTTCAACCTCTGTGTGTCTTTTCTAATTTATTGCTCTTAATATATCATGAAACAATTCAATGCTCGAATTCGAATTATGTGTAATATATTTCTAAATATTATGCGCGTACAATGATAGGATATAATTCTAATAATTTTTTCTCATTTGTAGCATCATGTATTGTATATATGACGATATGTGCATCTACATGAAAATGATTTGACTTAAACTTTATCGAAATCATGATTATACAAACATTCTAAACAGAATTATTAAAAAAGATATTCTTAATATTTTAAGTCACAAGATATTCTTAGCATTTTAAGTATTTTAATAGCATAATTTTCAATGAAAAGCATATGAATTATTGTTGTTTTATTCAATTATTCAATTGTTGTTATTCAATTAAGATATTTGCATAATCAATTTTATTTCAAAAGTAAAGAACACTAAAAATTTGTGCATGCCATGCATTATATATTATATATATTATATATATT
>NW_017259183.1:3658985-3663824 GCF_001594045.1 Atta colombica | reverse complement strand
TATATATATACATATATTGTAAATGCATTATTTTATTTTTAAATTTTTATTTTAACAATAATATAACAAGAGCTTGCAAAGAAATTCTAAAATGTATTGGAAATACGAGTCAAGATGTATGGAGTACATAAATATAAAAGTACATACGCATATAAGTAAGAAAATATAGTGAAATTTAATTTACGTTTTGACCCATTCTTTAAACTATCTATAAAATGTTTTATACAAGGAGTTCTTCAATTTACTTTTTGATCGACAATATAATATAATTTTTTTTTCTTATCAACACGTAACATTCTGAAGATGACTTGAAGAATAAACCGAAAAGTTAAATAAACTCATTTCATTACCATATATATTTTTATTTCTATGTGTATGTTTTTATATTTCTGCACAATCGCGTGTGTTGACTTGTATTTGACTTGTGTTTTATGTGTGTGATATATTTTATTTTAATAATTATATATTCTCTAAAAAAGACATTTGCATTGCTTACAATTAGAATAGTAGCAAACATTTTTTGAGCAAGCATTTTTTGAACTTACATATAAAAGCAGCAACGTGCTGATTCAATCGGTAGATTCTACCATCGCCGTTAACTTCAGAAACTAATGTTGATGTCATTTTCATAATGGATATGATAAGTGACATTGTCTAAGTGCTCACCATTCTCCAACTGTCATCCACCGATTCAAATCGATTCGAGAGAATTCAACTGCATAACTGACCACACAGACGACATGGCATTGTTGACCTTCGTTCGATGTGAACGTATCGACTTTTACATTCATATACACGACCGGATGTTTTATCAAACTGAATTGTTTACCGAATGCCTTGATTCGTGATTTATTGCTGATACAGTTCCCCACTCTTTCTGTAATTTCTTTAATAGAATTTAGCAAAATTCATAAAATCTTTTACTTGAAGTGGCTTATCTCTTTTCCAGTTTTTTAAAATGAAAAATATGAAAACTTTCAAATTGGAATGCGTTAAAAATAATAGAATATCAAATTGTTTCACATCAAATGTGACAAATTGTGGACAAATTATGTGAAATATTGTATTTAACTCTGTTGCAAAAGATTGAACAAAAATATTTAAGATTTCCGAGTATAGCCGCCATAGTCACAAAGAATAATGACGTCATAAGCGAGAAATGATTGAAGTTTGTTGCCATTTGTAAATAAAGAGAATTTGAATAAAACAATTAAATAATAAAATCGCTTTAAAACAGCTTTAAAAAAACTTGTAAAAATAAGCTAAAATTATTTACTATTCCTGACAATCGATAAATAATCGTAAAAACCATGTAGCGTTTACCGACGTTTACTTATTCGCATACGTGGCTTATTTTCACTTCACATGCTTTTTATGATTATTTACTAACTGTCACGATGTCATGAACGTAAAAATAACTTTAGCTTATTTTTACAAGTGCTTTAAAATGTGATCTCATTACTTTGTTTTACCCAAATTCAAGTTATTTGCAATGCAAGAAATTTCACGTGTTATTTCTCATTTTATAATGTTATATTTTTTCAATATGGCTGTGGCGACTATTTATAATTAGAAGACTTAAAAGCTTTTTCACATATTCAATTAATTGAAGATTTTATATACAATATAAATCTAATAAAATTTTAAAGAGTTCATTAATAATGTTTTAATTTCTCACAATATTATAAATATCACCTAAATATCGTATATAAATAATATATAATATATTATATATAATAATACAACTGTGATATGTCACTATAATGTTACTGTGATTCATTTTTTTCGGACATCTGAATTTTAATATCCCTATTAGAATTCAGCAGACCCATCCGGTATCTAATGAACTTGTTCGCATGGTTATGATTCGCATTTCGCATTCTCTTTTGAAGCGACTTTAACTCAACTTTGCAAATTATTATTAAGTTACGAAGTTTCTGTATCCGATGATAACTGGTTAATTGACCCCTCAATTTATTGAATTCCTTATTATAAATTAATGTATTTGAATTTAACAGTTTCGATGTCGGCGTTAATTATTATTATTATTATTGATTGTTCATTTGCTCATGCGTCATTTGCTTGTATTTTTTTTTGTATATAAACTTGCCTTTTTAAAAAAAGATAAAAAAAGCGCTAAGAGTGTACGCTTATTCAATGAAATTAATTTATGGTAAAACATAAATATTTCGACCCAAATAATATCACAAAATACTATATAATACAGATGACCGTCTTTTTATACACTTTGACATTTTTTATAAAAATTATAAAACGATGGGAGGAAGTGGTGGGATTTTTTAAAATTATATATATAAACTTACCTTTCTAAAAAAAGATAAAAAAAGCGATAAGAGCGTGTTCATCCAATAAAACTATTTTATGGTAAAACCTAAATATGATAAAACCTAGATGATACATATTGAAAAAAAATTAGTGTACAAATTAAAAAATATAACTGAAGTGGTACTATTTTGACTAAGTGATGCGATACACCTTTTTGTATTTTTATTAAAAGTCATCCTATTTCAACCTGTCCTTCTAAAAAAATAATAGTAACTTTGAAAAAGTAAAACACAAGTGATACTATTCTTATTATTTTTACTTAATTCTAATGGCACGTATCATTTGTATTTTTATCAAGTTAATTAATTAAATTCTATCAAATTAAGAAATAAAATCCAAGTAGTACTATCTTTTTATTATCTTTTTATTATTTATTTACTCTAATGATATGTATAATGTGTATAACAGATTTAATATCCACTACAAGCGCCAAGTTAAATCAGTACATTTATTATTTACTTAATTTAGCGCTTGTAGTGAATATCAAATCTGTTATACACATTATATATATCATTAGAGTTAAGTAAATAATAAAAAGATAATAAAAAGATAATACCACATTGGTTTTACTTTTTGATAGAATTTAATTAATTAACATGATAAAGATACAAATGATACGTGTCATTAAAATTAAATAAAAATAAGGATAATACAACTTGTGTTTTACTTTTTGAAAGTTTCTATTTTTTTAGAAGAAGAGATTGAAATAGGACTTTCAATAAAAACAAAACATGTATCTTTTGTTATTACTTAATTATATCACTTGGATTGTATTTTTTAATTTGGTACACTAATTTTTTTTCAATACATTTAGATTTTATTATATTTAGGTTTTATCGTAAAATAATTTCATTGAATGAGCTCATGCTCTTAGCGCCTTTTATACCTTTTTTTAAAAAGGTAAGTGTACAATTTTTAAAAAATACAATGCCACGAGCAAATCATAATCAATAGTAATAATAATTGACGCCGATATCGAGACTGTTAAAGTCAAATACATTAATTTATAATAAGAAATGCAATAAACTGAGGGATAAAATTAATCAGTTATCATCGGATACAGAAACTTCATAACTTATGGTAGTTTACAAAGTTGAGTTATAAGTCGCTTCAAAAAAAAGTGCGAAATGCGAATCATAATCATGCGAACAAATTCGTTAGATACCGAATGGGTCTGCTGAATTCTAGTAGAGATGTTAAAATTCAGATGTCCGAAAAAATGGATCACAGTAACGTTATAGTGACATATCACAGTTGTTATTATTATATATTTGTTATTATTATATATAATATATTATATATTATTTATATAAAATATTTAGGTAATATTTTATATAATATTGTGAGAAATTAAAACATTATTAATGAATTCTTTAAAATTTTATTAGATTTATATTGTATATAAAATCTTCAATTAATTGAATATGTGAAAAAGCTTTTAAATCTTCTAATTGTAAGTATTGTCATATTGGATCATAATGTTATAAAGTGAGAAATAACACGTTGAAATTTCTTCCATTATAAATAACCTGAATTTGGGTAAAACAAAGTAATGAGATCGCCTTAAAACACTTGTAAAAATAAGTCAAAGTTATCTTTAACGTGACACCGTGACAGTCAGTAAATAATAAAAGGCATATGAAAATAAGCCACATATGCGAGTAAGTAAACGTCGGTAAATTTTACGTGGTTTTTATTACTTATTGATTGTCAGGAAAGGTAAAGATAGCTTTAGCTTATTTTTGCAAGTGTTTTAAAGCGATTTTATTATTTAATTGTTTATCCAAATTCTCTTTATTTACAAATGGCATGCAAAAAACTTCAACGTGTCATTTCTTGCTACGTCATTATCCTATGTAACCACGGCAACTATACTCGGAAATCTTAAATATTTTTGTTCAATCTTTTGCAATCTATAGAGTTAAATGTAATATTTCACATAATTTGTCCACAATTTGTCACATTTAACATTTGATGTGAAACAATTTGATACTCTAGTATTTTTAACGCATTCCAATTTGAAAGTTTTCAAATTTTTCATTTTAAAAAACTAATCCGTAAAGGAGATAAACCACTTCGACAACTAAAAGACGTTATAAATTTTGCTAAATTATATTAAAGAAAATACAGGAAGAGCGCACAATTGTATCGGTAATAAATCACGAATCAAGGCATTCGGTAAACAATCCAGTTTGATAAAATATCCGATCATGTATATGAATGCAAAGTTGATACGTTTACATTGAACGGAGGATTATGCTATGTCATTTGTGTAGTTCCTCTATGCCGTTATGCAGTTGAATTTTTTTCTTCCATCATTTTATAATTGTGATATGAAAATGTCAAGGTGTATAAAAAAGATGATCTATATTATATGGTATTAAAGATTTTGTAATATTACTTAATAAAATAGGAACATAATATAATTTTTATGAAATAATTTTTTAAGTAAAATTTAACTTGGCGCCATATACATATATATATATATATATA
>NW_017259183.1:3650286-3658952 GCF_001594045.1 Atta colombica | reverse complement strand
TATATATATATATATGTATAAAAATATAAAGATCTGGAAAGGATAAGGGCAGTATGAGTCAAGCTCAGAAGACGTCGCGCAAATAATCTATGAAATATGAAACTTTTTATTCACTGAAACGCGCTTAAAATAATTTTAAACTTGTTAAGGAACTTGATAATAAATGTTTGAGTGATGAATTTCAGTTAATGCACTGTATATTGTGTGCCTCTTCACTAATGTCCCCATTAATACTATGGACTGTATTAAAGATCATTAGCAATTTATTTCTTAGAGATTGTTATTCCCGGAGGAGGAATTCATCAAAGCGATTCAGTTTATTTTAGATTCTATTTTCTTTGTTTTTGAGTATTTTTTTTTAGTATTATTATATATAGGTAGAATTACAGGACTCCTATGGAGTTCTATGGGTTCTCCGTTATCTCCCATCATTGCGGATCTAGTTAAAGCTGGAGGCTTTGAGCTTTGTCTTTGATTTAGATTCCGTTGCTCTTTTACTATAGATTTATTGGCGACATTCTATATCTTCCGTTAGTTCCATTCTTGATATTTTTAATTCTCAGCATCCTAGACCTTCATTATGGATAGATTGAATTTTTTGGATATAACAGTGGATATAACATTGCTTCATATTTGAGAACTTCATATTTGAGAATATTAACAATTTGAAGAAAATTTTTATGGCTAGTAATAGGAAGAGTGTTGTTAATGATAATAGGGTTGAAGCAATGCAGTTTTCGTGGTTCAATGTTCCTTTCATTCGTGGTATTACTGAAAAGTTTAGTAGACTGAATAACGAGCGTATAAGGATATCGTTTTATAATACTAATAAATTGCGAGAATTCATTAGGGCCTTTATTATTGCATAAGGACCCTTTACCGCGTGACAAGAAGTCGAATGTTGTTTATAAAATCTCGTATAAGAGTTGCGATGCAAGTTATGTGAGACAGACATGTAGATAGCTGAGGTCAAGAATTACGGAGCATAAGAATCACATCCGATGGAATATCTCTATTTGTAACGAAGTCATAACGAAGCATCGGTCAATGATTTCGATTGAGACAACATTACAATTGGATGAGGAACCTCACTACAGGAAGAGATTGATTTCGGAGATGATATTCATCAGGAGACAGACGCAATCTGCAGACGGATATGGAGGAAAGCTTCCAAAGATTTACCTGCCAATCATAGATAAGCTATAAAGGCTTGAGTTATTGTCACTAGTTAGTGTTGTTCACAATAATGAGTCTTTCTAGCGTGTTTAACGATTACTTTCTTGTTCTTGGAATTGATTAATGCTTTAATGATACATTTTTCCATTTGTTATCTCGGAAAATTATTAATTAAAAAATAAAAAGTGATTCATTGTATATTGATTGGCCAACGTTAAGAGCCGGTTCTTGCATTATTCTTATAGTAATGTTTGCGTGCTCTGTAAACATGGTGAGTGTCCTTATATTTGCTGGATAATTAATTATAATCTTAAAATTATTTGATAAATTAGTTCTCCATATTTTATTTTACGATATTTCCTAGTTTCTTTTCTTTTTTTATCTTCCCTTTTTCTTTCATTCTTTTTAGTTTTAATCCGTTATTTAAATTCTCGATATAGGAGAGCTCGCCATGACAGGATTTTTATTCACAGTTTTTATATATATTGGTTTATGTTGTTTCTGAAGAAGGCTTAAAAGTGAGCCGAAACATGTAAAGAAACGCGTTTTAGTAAATAAAGAAATTTCACACTTTATAAATATATTATTTGCGCAACGTCTTCTGCGCTTGACTTTTACTGCCTATATCCTTTTCAGTTCTTTGATTTATAAGAAGTCTTGGTTAGTTGTGTTTTTCAATATATTTAAGTTTTCAGTTACTACAAACTTAAACATCTTATTAACTACATATATATATATACATAAATAATATACATATACATAAATAATATACATAAATATAGTATACAGTATATACATAAATAATCTTTTCAGTGACAGAAAATTTAAATTTTATTCATTAATGAACATTAAAGATTAATAAAATTTAAAAAAGTTTCTCATGATGTATAATTAAACTTGTTAAAAAAAATAAACAGTAAGAAACGGTAAGAAATGTAAAAAAGAGTTAAATGCGTCATTGTATAGAATAATACATCTGGATTTACAATGTAACGGCTATCTACGCGAGCTTATACTATAATTTCAGTGTATTACATTAACATGTCAAAAAATAAAACTCCGACTGAATATAGCATAAAACGAAGCGACGAAGTGTGTTTCGAAGCGTAATTAAATAGAAACATCGTATAATAAAACAAACGGAAAGATATCGTGATGATCAGCATATTAAACTTTGCGTAATGCTCTAATTAATTACATCGCTTGTCATATCTATAATTGTGTTAAAACGTATTTAATCGTGCTAAATAACACGATTTATAAATATTTATAAATGATAAGAAATGTATACTTCAGCTAAAATAACATTTTTGGAGTAATAATTTGAAATAATAGTGTAAACGCGATGTGGCGAAACACATAGAACTGCCAGGCTGTGCTAGGCAACGAAGCACTACTTCTCTCTTCCTGCGCGCCACCGCCGCTCCAGTGGACTGTCCTACGAATTCGCGCGGCGCGGCTTAATCGCATATTGGCTTAAACATTTCCTTTTCTAATTCGAAAACTATAGCGAGTATCTCAAAAAAAAAAAAAATATATATATATATATACATAAAACTATTATTACTTAAATCAAAATAGAAAGAGCTTCAATGAAAATATTTTTGAAGAAAAATATTTTTGATAAAAAGTAATTTTTGATGAAAGTTACTATTACTTTTTTTTAAAGTTGGAGTAAGAACCCAGTTAGAAAGTAATTCTTCGAAGAAACGTCATTTCGATGTCTTACGATGAAAAAATTGTCGATTCGAAACTTGCATCGAAATTTCAACATTTTCGAGTGATAAAAAATTACGTATGTAGAGAGTGCAATGAGAGTTTGATACATTTTTAACATTTTTGGTATAAATTTGTGTACGTAATCTTATATGATCTTATATAATCTTATATCTTTATTTTCGTTCGAAGATCGAATCGACATTTTTTTCGATTTCATGTCGACAATTGCAATCTTTAATCATAAAAATTTCTCAAAATTGTTCAGAATTTATAGATTTTATAACTTTTTAGAAAATTGTGGAATTTTTTTGTACGAATCGAAAGATTTTTTACAATTGTCAATAAAGTCTACATCTTTTCTTCTAGTAATTCTTTGTATCTTATTTTATTGTTCTACTCCTAAGCTTTTATTTGTATTGTACTTTGTAGTTTATTTAATATAATCTTATGGTATTTTTGTATTGAGGAATTTCAGGGAATAATGTCTCTTACCATAAATGAGCATAAAATCAAGGGAAAAATATTATCGACTCTATCAAAGTCTAGCTAGACTAATTTTAGTTTGAATCGATATCGAAACGATCTCGATTTTTAAATTAATGGAATTTAAATGTTCTCATATATCATGGTCTATCATATAAATTTCCAATATCATTTGGAAGTATAAAAATACTATTAGTGTCACTGCTACTGCAGTAGTATTACTATTGATACGCAATAATGTCAATGCTGAGCCAGTAATGTTACTTCTGTAGTAGCATATGACGACATATGATGTAACATAGAATTATGGTACTTCTAGTAATTGTATTAGATGTACAATTTTGCTTCCATTTTTTTTCCGAAATTCAAGGCTTTATTGTAAAAAACTGGTTATACATTTATGATTCAAAGTGTCCATCGCTGGCCACTACTTTCTCCCATCTTTCGGGTAGCGTACGAATCCCGCGTCGAAAAAACTGGTCATCTTTTGAGACTATCCACGAATCTCCAATTTTCTACTTCTTCATAAGACCGGAAGTGCTGGTCAGCCAGGCCGTGTGCCCTTGATCGAAAAGATAGTCAGAGGGAGCAACGTCTGGAGAATACGGCGGGTGGGGTAGGACTTCTCATTTCAACGTTTCCAAATATGTCTTGACCATTTTCGCAACATGGGGTCGAGCATTGTATGCTGCAAAATCACTTTATCGTGTGTCTCGTTGTATTGCGGCCGTTTGTCTTTCAATGCTCGGCTCAAACGCATCAATTGCGTTCAATACCGATCGCCTGTGATTGTTTCAGTCGGTTTTAACAGTTCATAATACACTACGCCGAGCTGGTCCCACCAAATACAGAGCATGATCTTGGACGTCAAAATCATCGTTCTTGAAGCGTTGAAACCACTCACGACACGTTCTTTCACTAATAGCGGCCTCACCATAAGTATTTGAGAGCATTCGATGAGCCTCAGCCGCAGATTTCTTCATATTGAAACAAAAAATTAAAACCTCCCGCAAATGACGAGAATTTGTAACTCGTAAACTGACATTTTCAATCGAGAATAACTTTATGATGCAGACACAAATTGACTAATGTTTCTATGGGGTTATGTTGACAGATGCCCAAGTTTATTATATGACGTCTATAATCTATTTATTTCGACCACTACTTACCGCTAAAGCCATCTATAGGAAAACGGCGGAAACAAAGTACACCTAATATTCTTCCGGTTAATGAGAACTGATCGATTTCCTCCCCCCCCCCTCTTCTACAATTCTCTTCTTTCTTTCTACCACTCCAACAAGTAGCATAATATATAAAAGGGGAACGTTCCAGAGGAATAGCTCAGTATCAGGCTGCTCTTCGCCCTGATGAAGGGAACTGCAAGGTTCACGTTGGCATTCCAAGAATGGATCTGGACACGGAAGAAATTCGCGAAACGCATAATCTTTATATAGAAAGCACCCGTGGAAATCTCAAGGATATTATCAAATACTTCTACGGGGAGAATATCCTTGCTAAAGTAAACACTTTCAGCAAACTCAGGTCTTCCTTAGCCAAGAAACTATCAAACTTAGCATTCCTAAAACGCTGCAGGGAGAATAACATCATCCCACAGTTCCTAACTCAAGGATCACTTAAGAACAAATCCAAAAACATCTTTCATAAAACCAGCCTTATCCTCATCAAAGAATGCATCCATTTCACTAAATCACAAATAGTCCAGACTTCCATAAAACCTTTATCTATCTCTCTTTACCTAAATTCCACCTGTAGCTATTCACCACGTATGATATTTGGCAAACCCTAGATCGTATTATACACAAACAAGCCATGAAGATCCACACACAATCCTCTGAAAGACAGAAATAAAAATACATAAATACTTGTCCCTTACAAAAATCCACAACCTTCTGTACTTAACTACAAGAACCTATCCAACAAAGACTTCACTATATCTGCACTTGCCAAAGGCCCTAACTTCGCAATGAAATCTAGAAAGATTCCAAAAGAAGAGATTATCAGTCCAAATAGAGTCTACCAACTCTCAGATCTGCTTAGAACAACTAGATAATATCCGCAGACAGGTAACTAGTATCCTTTCCAAAGCCAAACTCCCTTCACCAAACGTCACTAGACAAGATTGAAGAAGTTGATTCCGTTATACACGACACATCACATTCGTGATATGGAGACATAGCCGAACTCTATAAATTCCTTATTTTCCTCAATAATCAACAAATCCAAATATCCACTTCATTATAGACATAGAGGAAAACGGAAAACTTTCTCTTTCTAAATCTTCTTGTCTCTAAGAAAGCTGACCTTAGGCCATCAAGTGTACAGAAAAACAACACAGATAGATACCTACATGTCGAGTCATATCACCATCCAGTGCAATCGATTCACTTATACATAGAGCTTCCATCTCTGACAAAGAACATCTACAGACAGAACTCAATCATTTAAAAATAGCCTTACAGAGAAACGGACACGATAAAAAAGATATAATCAAAATAATCAATAAACATGCAAACAAGACAACGGTCTCTGACACAATCAGACGAAAGGTCAGATCTATCCATTCTCTCACATGTCAAAGGAACAACAGATCGGATTGGCAGAATATTAAACAAATATAATATTCGAACTATCTTTAAACTATCCAAAAAGATAGAACAAATCTTAAGAAATCCTTAAGATCAACTTCCAGCTCCGCAGGAGTATACAAAATTTTGTTCCTGCGGGCAAGTATACATTGGAGAAACTGAGGAGAATAGTCAACCTACGGATAAAAGAACACCAACGTGATGGTTAAAACATATCACGCAATCAGCATTATCAAAATACAACATCGAAACAGGACATCAAATACTGTTTGATAAAATGGTCACAACAGCCAACATTACATCATACTTTCTAAGAAACTATAGAGAAGAAGCCATAGAGATACAAAAACACCTTAACAAAATAGAGATAATAGCTACAATGTAAATGAAATGTAGAAAACTATTCTCCCAATTATTGAAGATTGACTGATTCCCTCCACAATTCTCTACTTTCCCTTCATCATTCTAACAAGTAGTGTAATATATAAAAGGAATGGACCCGGAAGAACAGCTCAGAATCAGGCTGCTCTTCGCCCTGATGAAGTGGACTGCAAGGTTCACGAAACGTTAGCATTTCAAAAATGAATCTGGACACAGAGAAAAACTCGCGAAATGCATAATCTTTATATAGAAAGCACCCATGGAAGTCTCGAGAATATTATCAATATATTTACTTATTAATATGATATTCAATCATCACTATTCAGAAAATAATAATTATGTAAGAAGGAAAATAAATTGCTTGGAAGGTATGGTCGCAGCATGTTTCTTATACTGTGACGCTTCTGAGATGCATGTCCGCGCGCGATCCAGCGGTTCGGTCGAATCGGTTGAATAGTTATGAGGGAGAAGTAGTCAGTACCTCAGAAACTGGCCCGAAATATGCAACTAATTCCGAGCACATTGAAGTATACATATAATTTCTATAATTTTATGAAAATATATTTGGAATAATATGTTCATTAATAACGTTATTTATTAAAAAAACAAAAAAATTATGAAAAAAAGGAAAAAGTAGGATTGAGCGTAAGATCTTCAACATTCTGATCTCGCACCTAACGCCCGAGATCACATTGAGTTTTTTGATTTTTGCAAATCATCTCTACGAATGCGGTACATAAAGCACACGGAAAATCGTAAACAATCTCTCAATTTCTATTACGTTTTGAAATCATGTTTGCTATTATACGTTAATGAGAAAGGTATATAATTAATTCTTTTGCTTGCAATATCCCGAGAGATTCATGATAAGGAAATCGGGCCAAACATACATGGGATGAGAGCCGCGATATGCTGTGGATTAAACGTAAACAACACATTGCTGTTGATTATGGCATGCGCCATCGAAAATCATAGGACAAGAGGTTAATAAAATTTAATAAAAAAAATTATATGTTATTTAAAATGTCTCTTTTCCCCTTATGATATACGCCAAGCGGCCGAGATCGCCGAGAAAGTATTTTCAGTCTTTAGAAACAAGTGACCACAGAGAAGACAGATTCGCTGTTTTGCTAGACGAGCCCAGCTCGGTATGCGGAGATTCATTGATTACAAGCTTCTATCCCTTTTTGTTTTTTTTCTGTCTTATTCTATCAAGACGACGGAAAATGAAAGAATTTTAAATCACAAACAGCCAGTTCTCCATTTTTTTTTTGCTAGAAACTTCGATACTTTCGATACTCCAGCAGACGTGAAAATTTCCAATTTTTGTAAACTTTTCAAAATCTAGAGTATCGAATATTAGTCCAAGAAACCGAAGTTTCTGGCAAAAAAAACAGCGAACTGGCAACATGTTTGTGGTTTAAAATTCTTTCATTTTCCTTTTATTAAATTATATTAATTATATACTTTTCTCATTAACGTATAATAACAAAAATGATTTTAAAATGATAATTTATGAGATAGTTTACGACTTTCCATGCGCTGTATGTACCACGTTAATAGAGGTGATCCGTAAGAATTCAACGTGATCTCAAGCATTAGGTGTGAGATCAAAATGTTGAAGATCTTATGTTCGATCTTGCTTTTTTCTTCTTTTCATAATTTTTTAAAATAAATAACGTTTATAACAAACATATTATTCCAAATATATTTTTTATAAAATTATAGAAATTATATGTATACTTCAGCGTGCTCGGAATTAGTTGCGCATTTCGGACCGATTTCTGAAGTATACAGTACTTTTTCTTCACAACCGTTCAACGCTCGACAACCGCTGGATCGCGCGGACGTGCATCTCAAGAGCATCGCAGTATAAGAAACATGTTGCGACCATATCTTCTAGCAAAGTATTATGAAAATATTTTCCTTCCTATATAATTGTTATTTTCTTAATAATGGTGATTAAACATCATATTAATAAGTAAAGCATTTTACTGAATGTAAAAATATTACTTTATTATTTTTATGATACATTCGGTTTCTTTCAAAGAGCTACTGACCACGTTTTTGTGCCACAGAATATACAATAGAATTTTACTTTACTGTCTCATATATATCTGATCATATGTTGTATTTGTTTTTAATGGAATAAACCTGGAGAATGCACTTAAATGACACATCAATAATAGAACTTCAAAGATAATAGAGAATTTTTGTAATAATGTGGATTCAAATACGGTAAACGCCTTTTCTTAATTAATTGTTAAAAAGAACATGATATCGATTATTTATTTTTTTTTC
>NW_017259183.1:3649544-3650186 GCF_001594045.1 Atta colombica | reverse complement strand
ATGTATACCGTTTTGCATGACGCTGTACATGCACCGACAGGAATGGTGTCCCCTGGCGTTCGGCGCGCGGCGCTACATACTCGTACTGAACCGCACATGTGTTACTGGAAATTTATAAATGCATGCAAAGCTATTACAATGAGTCTCAAAATTACAATGAGTCTCAAAACGTAAAGTTGTAAATAAGCACAAAAATTTTTTACGTAAAATTAAAAATTTTCATGCATAATTACAACATTTTGTGCATAATAAAAGTATTATTATGAATATTGGCGAGCGAGAAGCACTGAGATATCTCACTCTACTACTAACAAATGTGTGAGACAATGAAAGGATATCGCGAATATTGCGTCCAATTACCCTTTCTCTCTCAATCGTGCGTCTTGCGCTAAGGACAGAATATCGGAATGCCTCCACTACTTTCTCCCTTCGCGCTTCTCGTCTCCTCCGCGTTTCCAATAATACGTACGTGTGCACTTCGGTGTGTAGCGTCGCGCGCTGAATGCCATTCCTACCGGTGCGTATACGCGTAGAAAACAGACAAGTTAATCAGCTGTAACCAGTATGACCGGCGTTCACAATATCGTTGCCGCGCAACAGTATTACTATGTATCAATGTAGTGTAGTAGTATTCTACACACC
>NW_017259183.1:3641100-3649444 GCF_001594045.1 Atta colombica | reverse complement strand
TATATATATATATATTGTATATTTATAGTGTTTTGTATCCACAAAATGGAAAAAATATAGTAATAGAAAATTGTCTTTGATAAGAAAACGACTTATAGGTGCTTTCTAACAAGCAACTCACTCAGTGATTATCTCATCTTTATACATTGGCAAACAACAAGACTGTAATGTCACACCGTGTTTCTTGTTGGAAGGCACTCTATAAGCCAAAATTGATTAAAGGGTTACTGTCATATATGTTTCCTGTTAGAAGACCCTATAAAGTCAGATTAGGAAAGGTTAGTACCTGTTTGTGATGTTGGTGTCACTTTGTCTGGAAGGCTCGTACGCCAAGGCGTGTAATAACAACGACTCTCTTTGTTATAATGATTCGAATCTTTATTGTTGAGTCAACTTTAAGATGTATTCAAAGTGGGCGGTAAGCGAAGCTTGTAGACCGATAACTTGTGCATTCGTTAAGATGCGTGCATCGATAATTCGCACTTGGTAGTCGAGTGGTTTCTCTCGGTTCGGAAGAAAATATATTGCGCGCGGTAGCGAGGCCGGCGAATCTCTTTGACAACTCAGGCAATTCGCGCACACTACTGCCTGTCCTCGCGGGATGCGTATACCGAGAACGTTAGGTAGCAAAAATGCAACGGTAATACGCGACAGAACATCGGGGTGGTTCACACTTCGGCTTCAGGATAAGAAGCGTTAACGATGATCCATTTTAATCGGGATCGGGAAGCAAACTGATTTCTCGCACGCGGAATGTGTGCGCGATCGTCACCTTTTCGAGTGTCGCGCACGGGGAGATCGCGGCGATTGCCATCTGAGACAAACTGCTTTAGAGCGAGAACACGCCTGTTTTGAACGATGACGGGTCGGTTTCACCGTGTCGGGCTCACCGAGACCGAGAATACATTCAAATCAATAATTATTCCGGAACATATCATCCGCTTTGAATGTATGCATTCAAAAGAATTCGCGTGCATTAAAGCGTGCAAGATACAAAATATGTATAACAACGAAAATGAGTTAACAGAATAATTCGTAACGCAATCTACGTTGACGGTTCGCGAGATCGGTGTCATTAAGTACGTTCAACGGAAACTCCGCCTGCCGTGACGAAATCTTTAGATTTATCTTTAGTATTGATCGTAACGGATAGAAAACAAAATTTTCTACAATTTTTTACAATTGGTCGTCTGTCTCGGAATGACTGGTTTTTACAATTACGACGCGAGTTAATTCGTCATCATCTAAATGACACGCTGTGATCCGACCAAGTTCCCATTAGCTCGGTAGAACCAGAGGATTACGCATGAGAACGATTTGACCGACTTTGGCCAGTCGCTAGACATTATGAGAGTTGTTGAAGAGTATGCAAGTAATTACCAAACCATGATTTCTCCAAAAATTTTCGGTTATTTGTTGAACCATTTGCCAACGCGAAAGTCTATGTTCGTTTAAGTCAAGCACGCTTGGTTCGGGAATGATAGGGAGGGAAGAGAGGTTTCGACCAAAAAATGACCGGAAATCAGAGCATGATAATCGTCGAGATCAGAAATGGGAGCGAACGGGCATAAATTAAGGGATGTCTCGATTCGACAGAGAAGCGTTGACATTTCTTTAAAAGTTAGCGTGAAGACCGATGCATCGTTTTAAATGATACTTAACACTTTTAACATCGGCCTCCCACAGACCGCCGAAGTGCGGTAGTGCAGGGGGGGGGGGTAGGAAATGCCACGCGGTTCCGTCTGCGAATCGATTTCGGAAATTAGGATTGCGAATTGCTTTCGCATGTGCATTGGACAATTCGGCACTATAAAACGTAGTTCCGTTATCGGAATACATCGGTAGTCCTCGGCGAGAAACAAATCGTTAATATGCAGCGATAAAAATAGGAGAGGTATAACGAGCTTTAAGTATAGAGCTTTGGTCGTGAGGCATATGAATAATGCGATAGGCCTTTTGCGATTTATGCTTTCGGGAGCCGTTCGGACAACGATCGAATCTGCGTAATCAATACCGATGTGGACAAAGGCGCAAGCGATACGATTGATTCTCGCAGCCGGGAGGTGACCCATGAGTTCGACGGGCATGTCGGCGCGTTCACGCATGCATTTATAAAGAACGGATCGAACGATAGCGCGGGCCCGCAGTATCTAGAATTCGTGACGTAATGACGTGAGCGTTAATTGAAAACCGGCATGCAACGTTCGAAGATGATGGTGCTGGATAATGAGTACTAACAGCGGGTGCGCGTGTAAGACGATTCCTCGTCGCTCCTGGAAGACAAGTTCGACGGAATCTTTCCTGAATACGAACAAGTCCATTCTTGTCCATGTAAGGACAAGAGAGCATAGAGCGGGCAGTCCTTTGGTACCAGGCGCTTATGTGTTAGAGCCGCGATCTCATTAGAAAATATGGTTAACTGCATGGTTTTGAGCCAGTAGCGTTTGGCATTCTGAATTTCTTCGGGGGAGCAAAGTCGCGGTATTGGCTTGTAGGTTTTTAGAGCGTCGGAGTCGATTTAGAAAATGGTACAGATAAGCGGTAGTTCGTAACAATTTTGATCACGAAGAATAACGCGAAATCCCAATTGGGCGTAGCGTGAAGATTCTGAGTGTTGTTCGAGAGGAACATCGGAGAGTAGCGAAAGGCACGAGGTCGGCCAGAACTCGAGAGGATGATGTAACCATGGAGGGCCTGACCATCATAGAGCATGTGTCTGGAAAAGATCAGGAGCGAGACCACGAGACGCGCAGTCCGCGGGATTGGTGTGCGTCATGGTGTGTGGAACATGACGCCACGAAACTCTGGGAAGGAATGATTGCACAGCCGAAACGTGAATGGCAACAAAGGTTTTCCATCGGGAAGATGACTGACTCAGCCAGGCGAGTGTAATGGTGGAGTCCGTCCAGCAGTGACACTTGAGGTTCGGAAATTGGAGCGCTGAGCGAAATGCATCAAGCGAGCAAGAAGCAACGCAGTGGATAATTCCAATCGCGGAACGCTGATGGTTTAAGAGAGCCCACTTTTGATTTGGCAGCGAGAAAAGAGACGGGTGATTGAGCCGTCTATATTAATTGTACGAAGATACACTGCGGCAGCGAAAGCCGCAGTCGATGCGTCGGAAAACCCATGAAGAACACAATGAGTATGAGTAGAGTATGAAATCTGTAAGTAGTCCAGCGCGGAATGCTAATGGCATTGAAACACAGAAGTCGTTGATGATAATTGGACCAGCAATCAAGAAATTGGCTAGAAATTTCATCCCACCGGCATTGGAGGGTCCACAATCGCTGCATGAGAATTTTGATAATGCTAACGGGAGTAGCCCATCCTAAAGAATCGAAAAACTTAGCGATAATCGACAGAATGGCTCGTTTGATGCGTGCGAATGCTGACAATACGATCACGCGGAATTAAAAGATATCTAACTTAGGGTTCCAGAGTATTTCTAAGACTTTAAGATGCTCGTCGTTTTGAAGACCCTTATGAGTAGCTAAATCATGATCCACGGGAAAGAGATCGAGCTCGGACAATAGAGTGGTAGCGTTGCTCGCCCATTTTCGAAGACGAAAGTCTCCTTTTTTTAGTAATTCGATTAATTGATCGCGTGACGAGCAAGAATATGATAATATCTGCGCCAAAAGCACAATCCGTATGTCTGATGACGTAAAACGGGAATCACGAACAGAAATTCGGCATCTTCATCGTTTACGAGTTGATTTTAGAAGGGCTAAGTAGGAAGCAGCGGCTGTGTCGTAAGTAACGATAAGAAGGTAATCGGTGATTGATCCGCCAGGGGTAGGTTACTACACAATGCGCTGGTAATCGGTGTCTCAGGAGTCAACTAAGACTTACCGATACATTTTGGTGATATCGGCAGTAAACACGTAACGGTATTGAAACTGCATTAAAAAAGTAACTAAATATTTTTGAAGTTTAGGGCCAATGAGCATGAAGTCGTTCAACGATGTCTCGTTTGATGTGCAGCATGAAATGAAAACCATTCGTAAGCGGGTGGTTGCACTGCTATCATGTAAGACAGCGTGATGCGGAATGTAATAAGTTTGCTCTGATTTGACAATTTCTGTCGGTAGACTTTTGATCATATGACCGAATGTTTCGTACTCTGCGAGAAATTCGCGGTACTCGGAAGTGGTAATTGGATCTCGAATTAAGCGTTGTTCCAAGCGGTGATAACTCGAAACAGCAATAGAACGCGATTCGCCTATCGAAATAGATGGTCCGTTTTTAAACGGTAATCGAACGAAATAGCGTCCGTTCGATGTACAGGAATGTGTGGTTCTGAAGTGTTCTTCACACTGGGCTCTGAGGAGCTTTCTGAGGCACTTCCTTAATCTCCCAAAAGCGACGAAGAGTTTCAAAAACAACTCCGTGATGCGCAAGAGCGGGAATTGACTCAGTAGTCGGAAATGAGGCTATTGATCCGAAAAGCATCTAGTGTCGTATTTTGCGCGGTAGGCTCATGTTCGAAACTTTTTCGAACACTGTCGAGAACGAGCAAAGAGATCGGCACCGATTATGATGTTGATCAGATCCGAACTCATGGGGTTAAGATCGACAAGTTCAAGCCCAGTGTTTCTAATTATACGCGGTATTTACTCGGTTACTTATTCGGTAAATATTTCGTTAATGATCGAAGTATAAACGCAGTAATATAGGCAAGTCCGTCGCGAGACGCCGGAGTAATCGTAACGTGATGCACGACGGACTACATTTCGCTAAAGCCGATAACGGAGCGATTAATTCTCGAAAGACGTAGACGTTGAGTAAGCAATTCGAAACGGAGACGGATCCTTGATCCAGGAGTGCGCGAACGGTGACAAAACGTTTGTGAGGCGAATAAACCCGCGCGCGGTCGCGAGTAAGATTTTAAAAGCTCGGCGCTACAGTTTTCGCTAACAAGTGCGTAGCGACGGCGGTTACATTCTCGCTATTCGTGGGTGCAGACTTCGATGATTGCTTAATGTCGACAAACTTAACGAAATTATCAAAATGTAATAACGTGTGATAACGTTTACTACACTGTCGACATGCGCGAGAATTTTTACAATCCTTCCTAGCATGCTTCATGTTGAAACAGTTCACACAGCGTTTCTGGTTTTTAATGAATTCAAAACGTTGGGATGGTGTTTGCGTGAGAAATGTAAAACATTGATACAATAGATGGTTCGCCTTACATAATAGGCACAAGAATAGAACGATAGACGCGGTATGTAAGACGAGAGTTTTCCTCTTGCAGGTCGACTGTGATTTCTTCAATGCGTTCGTGGGTGCAATCGCATCGGACGCGCGAATGCGAGATGCGAGAAATTGATCAAGTTCGCGATAACGCGGGTAATCTACAGTATCGCTGAGTTTAAGTTCCCAAGTTTTTCGCGATTACTTATCGAGTTTTTGTGCAACTAAAAAAACAAACCAATCATCCCAATATTCAGTTGCGCAACCGAGATTGCTCAGGGCTTGTATCGCTTTATTGGTTTGATCGCGAAGCGTGCGAAGATCGTTGAAGGTTTCTGTCGTGAGTGACGGTAAATTGAAAAGCAATTGTAAATGTCTCGTAATAAGGCGACGTTTATTATCGTACCGGGAAACGAGAATATTCCACACAATAAAAATTATTATTGATTACGCGAGATGATCAAGAATTTTGCATCTCCCTTTACACACGAACACAAATAATGCATACGCTCGATTCGTTAAGCTCTGATCATCATGGATCATCGATTTAAATTTATCGCGAAAACTTTCCCATTTGTCGAACTCGCACTGAAGGTCCTCGGAAGATGCGACGGTGACCGGAATGAGTTATTAAGATCATGTGCAGCGGGATAGGGTTTGCGAACTTCGTGACAGTTCAGTATCTCAGCCATATAATCGGCAGCTTCATGGAAAGTCCTTACACGTCAGGAAGTAGTTCTGAGTGAGGTATACATGGGTTGTTTTCAGTTTCTCTCTCTCCGCAGCTAGCATAATTTTGCAATCCAACTCCTGGCATCTGGCGAAAGTCTCCTTGAGAGTTGCAAGGCGTTGTCGCGTTATGATATGTGTCATTTTGGCCTGTCCCAGCTTCTTAAAATTAGTGAGTGTGCGAGATATGGTGCCCATCTGCTGGTTCTGCATACTCATCAGTTCGTCGAAAGATGACATGATTTCCAATGGAAAAGCGACTCGAAATTTTCGAGAATCAAGCAAACAGTAACTTTCCTTGGCGATGATCTGGCTCGAAGGACCAAAATATGTTGTGTATTTGTGATGCTGGTGTCATCTCGTCTGGACGGCTCGTACGCATGCCAAGACAGCGTGTAATAACAATGACTCTCTTTGTTGTAATGATTCGAATCTTTATTGTTGAATCAACTTTAAAATGTATTCAAAGCGGGCGATAAGCGAAGCTTGTAGACCGATAACTTGTGCATTCGTTCGTAAGATGTGTGCACCGGTAATTCGCACTTGGTAGTCAACATCGAGTGGTTTCTCTCGGTTCGGAAGAAAGTATATTGCGCGCGATAGCGAAGCCGGTGAATCTCATCTACAACTCAGGCAATTCGCGCACATTACTGCTTGCCTTCGCGGGATGCGAGAACTTTAGGTAGCAAAAATGCAGCGGTAATACGCGACAGAACATCGGAGTGGTTCGCACTTCGGCTTATCTCTTGGAGATAAGAAGCGTTAACGAATAGATGATCCGTATTGATCGAGATCGGGAAGCGAACTGATTTCTTGCACGCGGAATGTGTGCGCGATCATTACCTTTTCGAATGTCGCGCACGGGGGGAGAGAGGAGTCACGTGCCATCTGAGACAAACAGCGTGATTAGAGCGAGAACACGCTTGTTTTGAACGGCTCTATGAGCGTCGGTTTATTCACCGTCGCCGAGAATACATTCAAATCAATGATTATTCCGGAACAATATCTTTATATCATTCGTGAAAATATCATTTTTATTTATCATACAAGTGATATGGTTAAATGTTGTAACAATAAATCGTGCTTTAGCTAGTTATAGATAAATGTCAGAGGCGTTCATCGTGGACTGACTATTTTTAAGGCACTTCGATTATCAAATCTAGTGAAATACGATGCTTGCGGAACTAATTTATAGAATTTTGCATCTGCAATTGAAGAAATGTGAATGCATGCATTGTTATGATAGAATAAAAAATTGATTGTTTGACACAACCGAAACAAAGAAATTAATGAACACATCTGTCTGAAATTTTAACAGTAATCCTGTGAAGGATCAAACTTTTCTAAAATTAGCAGTTTGATATTTATGAGATCATTTCTGTATTAGATCGAGAACTTTTCGAACTTATATTCTCATATGAGTCAACATATCAATAATAACTGTATATTAGAATCTATAATAAAAATAGCATATTTCATTAAAAAATATGTGACCTTGATCTGATTCTGCAGACATCCAAGATCAAATATCAATAAATAGCTTCTTTGAAACCTTACAACTTTTGTTTCTTTCAAAACGTTATGTAAGGGTCTTGGCACAAAAATGGCCATAATTAAATAGTAGAACGAACGCGAATCATAGGTCAACGCATTATAATTTGGCGTACTATGTATGTCGATACAAGTACAATTCACATTCCTTCACGATTAGTTATAATCTTTATGTTCAACTCATAAATCCGGGATCTTTTTGAACACCTTATATAATATATATGTATACATATATGTGCTATACATATATATAACATACATTACATGATCAATAGTCATGTACATAATTTTCATACGACGTTATGACATGTATATACGTAAATTATATTCAAAATGTTTTAGTAAATATATACACTTATTGGTCAATGTATACATTGACCAAGAGCAAGCAACAATAAGTATACTTTTACTAAATAAACACACTGACTATGACATATCTTCTAGATATATCTTCGGATGCAAACATATTTCAAATATATGTATATACGTGTAATGTAATTGCATTTTTTCCTTTATTCCCAATGCTATTTTAACTTAAGATATATTGTCAATGCATAAAAACATTGCACATATATATGTAACTATTCCATCTCTTTTTATTATGTTTAATGGGTCTTTTATAATAATAAACTATTAATTATAAATCAGATTAGACACTAAAAATTAACGATGTAATTGTTTAATTTTTAGCTTCTAACTTCAGATTTATGACTTATTGTAGAAGGCCCATAATAAAATGAGATAGAATTACTCACATTTAACTCTTCATGCAAATATAATATAGACACATTAGTGAATATTAGAATTATATTTTATGTGCATTATGTGATGTACAATATTAGAATTAAATAAAATAAATGTTATG
>NW_017259183.1:3636555-3641000 GCF_001594045.1 Atta colombica | reverse complement strand
TTACCATAAAAAACAATAAATTAATATACTCCTTATAAATAAATATAATAACAAATAATAATAAAAAAGGCAATAAGAATCGTCCAGTTAGATGTAATTGCGCAGTGTAAAAAATTAAAATTAATTATCTTACATATTATGTTACAATAATTTAAACAGAATGTTTTGATCATCATATTTGGGCCATTTTCAGCAGAAATGGTGTATAATTTTATGATAACGTCTATGAAAAGGTGAGAGTCAAAACGTTCAGGCCATTTAAATTATTATAACATAGTATGTAAGATAGTTAATTTTAATTTTTGACACTGAACAATTACATCTAGTAACGACTCTTATTTCCTTTTTTATTACTATTTATTATAATCCCAAAGGAATATCCATTATATATTTTGAAAACCTCAAAATAAGCATATCAATTACCGCTGTGCTTAAAATGTATAGTAATTAAGACAAGTATCTATTTCAAAGGAGGATGTTATGTTAAAAATAGACCGATTTTTACCCACGAAGCTACAAGTAAAAGAAATTATATTTTTTATAGATTTTGATCTCACGAATACGATAATGTTAATAAAAAGTTCGAAATCGATGGGAATACCTTGAAAATTGAGTATAAACATGACATATTTAAAGAAATTTTATTATTCTTGCTCACTTTTCCTAAACGAATTTTTTAATAATTTTATCTTTTGAAAATTTTACTTACGGCAAACTATATCTGTGGATATTGACGAAAACTCTTCAAAAACCTTTTTATGCTGGAATATATTTTGTTACAAACAATATCCTATATATTATGTACGTTGTTATTCTACAATCGTGTATAATATACACATTTATAATCATTCTTCATTTTCAATTTTTTGGAAATCTATAAATATAATATTAAAATATTAATTTATTAAAATTAATGATAAATTTCAGGTATAAATAATTATATGAAATTAGCAAAAATTGACTGTTAACAACTTTTTAAAGCAGGAAAAATATTTTAAAGTAGAGAATTTTTGTTTATATAGCAGTACTTTTTTTTGCCTTACTGTTAACAATTTCTTAAAACAGGAAATTTATTTTAAAGCAGAGAATTCTCATATTATACAGTTGAACTGTTTTTGTTAATAACTTTTGAACGAAGGACTACGTCACCTAAAATCTGTTGGAGGTTGTCTACTCAAGATCATGACCTTGGCAACATATGTATGTCAAGATCATTGAGGAATGCTCCCTTAATCTAAATTTTTATCTTTAAATATAATGATATCAACGATAACACAATAAAAACACAATTTAGAATACAATTGAGAATACAACAGTAAAACACAAAAAAATAATTATATTATAATTTAATTATATGAATTATAAATAAATGAATTATAACAAATAATTGAATTTTATAAACATTTAATAATGCAAATTATTGTAGATGCGATTTGTGATGTGATTCGTTTATACATACTTGTCCAATTGTTTACTATTTTTAAATTATTGGGAATACAAATAAATTTCCGTCATTTGCAAAAGACGGCGCCACTAATAAACTATAGTTAAAATTGATGTAAAACGACATATTGTAAGATTGGCAACATAACTTTGAAATATTAGCGATTTTGTATCATATATTTTTTTTATACGAAAATGTCGAATAAGCGTCATTTGCGGGAACTTTTGATTTACTTCTTTAATTTGAAGAAATCTGCAGCTGAGGCTCATAGATTGCTTGTAGAAGCATATGGTGATGTTGCCTTAAGTGAAAGAAGTTGTCGTGAGTGGTTTCAAAAGTTTAAGAACGATGAATTTGACGTCGAAGACAAAGAACGTAGCGGAAGGCCGAAAGTGTACGAAGACGTGGAATTGGAAGCATTATTGGATGAAAATTCGTGCCAGACGCAAAAAGAACTTGCACTTACATTAGGAGTGACTCAACAAACAATTTCATATCGTTTGAAATTATTGGGAATAATTCAAAAGCAAGGGAATTGGGTTCCATATGAACTGAAGCCGAGAAACGTTGAACGCCGATTTTTCACATGTGAAATGCTGCTTGCCAGGCATAAACGAAAGAGTTTTTTGCATCGTATAGTCACTGGTAATGAAAAATGGATCCACTACGATAACCCAAAGAAGAGGAAATCATGGGGACCACTTGGCCATGCTTCAACATCGACAGCCAAGCTAAATATTCAGAAAAAAACTCATGTTGAGTATTTGGTGGGATCAGCTTAGTGTCGTGTATTATGAGTTGCTCGAACGAGACCATTACTGGGGCTCTCTACCGAACACAATTGAGATTGAGCACTCAAAGAAAAACGCGCCCACTATTACTCCAGGCATGACAAAATTATTCTCCTGCATGATAATGCTCGACCACATGTTGCGGCGCCGATCAAAACCTACTCAAATGGGAAGTTCTACCGCACCCGTATTCTCCAGACATTGCTCCTTCCGACTACCACTTGATCGATAACGCATGACCTGTCTGAGTAGCACTTCACATCTTATGAAGATATCAAAAATTGTATCGATGATTGGATAGCCTTAAAAGATGAAGCGTTCTTCCAACGCGGTATCTATATGCTATCAGAAAGATGGGAAAAAGTAGGCTAGCGATGGCCATTACTTTGAATAAAACATTATGTACCGTTCTTTCACAATAAATGCTTAATTTTTGATAAAAAACGGCGGAAACTTATTTGTATTCCCAATGTTTCTAATGGAAATCTCTCATGAATTTTAATATTTTAATATTCTAATATTTTACAGATTTAAAAAATATTGAAAAAGATGTTTAACAGTAAATGTAACATAATGTAAGAAATTTTTGATCACATGAGAGAACGCATGAGTTTTTAATTATTCGGAGTATTTCTGGAGACAGGATCTCAATAAATTATTTCTTTCCTATCACCAATGGTCTTACAGAAACATATGGATGAGTCCGCTTTCAATTTTGATGAACTTGAGTATGTTGTTCTCCATATAAAAATAAGAGATTATTTTATAAGAGCCTAATTTCACTTTAAAGAGGTAAAACAACCTTTCGAAAAAAATTTGTTTTTTTTCTGTGGAAACGGTACATAATATAATAATATATAATAATATAATTACACACAGCAAGTCCTCGTATATAATCCTTCTCCTCTTTTTTCATTTACTCGTTCTCTTTGATGTTCCCAGGGTTCTATTTTCGGATCTTTATTCTTTAATATCTTTGTCTCTGATTTGTTTAATGTTTCTCTGTTCTCCGAGCTCTTCATGTATGCAGATGTAATTTTTCTCAAATCCTTTCACCCATTTGATGTTTTAGCAACCTGTTCTGCTTTGAATACAGACTTAAAATCTATCGCCGAATGATCCACTAATAATGCCCTATATTTAAATTCTTCTAAATCATCCTTGCTAATTGTCGGTTCCTCATTATTGTTATCTCGTATTCAGTCCTTCGATATTTCTCTTAATTCTATTCCAATTCTTCATTCTTCCTCTATTAAGATTCTTAATGTCCATGTTGACTCTTCATGTCATTCGAATCACACGAGTCATCAAGTGTCGAACTGCTTATGCACGTTTACGTCTTCTTTATCCCCTTCGCCAAGTCTTTTTCTGTTCTCAAAAACTTCTCACTTCTCAATTACTTATTATTTCTCTATTTGATTACACTGATGTCTACGTTCCTGCTCTTAACTAACATCTGCTAAATCGTTTACAGCGTATCCAAAATTTTTGTCTCTGCTTCTTCCCTATTGTATTCATAATACGACCACATATCTCCGTATTATTAGAGATCTGGCTGGCTTAAAATTTGGCAACGTTTTATTCTGTACCTGTGTGGTCTTGTATTTTCCTTCCTTCGCTCCTCTATATCTATGACATTTCCTTCAGTTGAACTCTGAGCATCATTTCTCTTTTACCTTCTTATCACAAGATACCAAGATTACTTATCCTTCCCCATATATCGGATCACTAAATTCCATGTTGCTTTCTCATATACCTCTGTCAAATTTTAATTCCCTTCTTGATTTAATAAAAACCTTTCCTTCTCTATCTTTCCTCCTTTCGTTTCTGCCTCGTATTTCATTACATCACTCACAGTATTTACGTATAAATGAAACAGATGTAATTGGTGTGTTTGCGAGTATATGCGCCCGTGTGAGTATGTGTGTGTGTGTGTGTGTGTGTGTGTGTGTGTGTGTGTGTGTGTGTGTGTGTGTGTGTGTGTGTGTGTGTGTGTGTGTGTGTGTGTGTTTTCAGCTATTAGTTTACCTCTTATTGTCTTATTCTGATTTTGTTATTAGTAGGCTTCGTAACAGCAATTTTGCTGACGCCTAACCATTTGCAAGCTACTATTGTCTTTATATTTATTTTTCTTCATTTATCTTTATATTATATTGTATTTATATTTATATTGACTATAGTCTATTGTATCATATTTTATGTCTATTATT
>NW_017259183.1:3630164-3636390 GCF_001594045.1 Atta colombica | reverse complement strand
TTTATAAATTGATTATTTAATAAAAACCTTATCACTTAATACCATATATTTAAAAAATACTATATCTGCCAAACATATCATGTATACAAAAGATATATTTGCGAAAAACTACGTTCGTAAAAGACACCATGTTCATTAAAAAATTGTAATTCAAATCTACCAAGAACACAAATTTTATTTGTGATCGTCACCTCTTGATCATGAATTAACGCTGATGACATGATTCCGATCTCTTTCTTTTTTCTTTTTGTATTAAGTTGCATAAAAGGGACAGGGAATTAGCTGGAAGGAGATTGATGCGGTAATCTTACTTGTGGGGATTACACTCAGATTGCAACAATCTAGCACTATTAAAAATTAAAAATAATAATTATTATTAAATACTATTATTATTATTATTATTAATTATTATCTTTCTTTATTATTATTATTCGATTTGAACAAATTTTTTTTTCTATCGTCAGTGATCTCAAACATTGCTCTCGTGCTTTTACATTTTACCACCAGACGTAGAAACGAACGTAGAAAATTTTTGGTCACACAAACGGGAAGATGCGCGGGATTTCTCGGTGAGTAATTCGGTGCCCTTCTGGAACCGTGATTTTCGCTTGAAATGCCTGAACATACATTGGAAATTTTCTGTTACATGTATATGTGGATGATCGTCAATTGTTTGTTATTTCAGTGGGCTTACATTTAATTTTCGCTCCACGAACTCTCCAAATTTGAATCACATATTTAATTTAATTGTTGATCAATCTTTGTTATCATACTTGATTAATTTATTAATGTAAATTTTGCTGAAGATCCGGTGGATTCGAAACTGTTTATGTTATATTCGGTATAATTTATTTAATAAATGATTTAATTGACATGCGAGAACTTGTTAGCTCGATTACCGATCATTACTTGATTTAATTGTCAAGTCTACAGTTGAGTTGCACATTCAACCGATTTTACTTATCGTCATCCTGACTTTTTTTATTTCATAGCATTTAGATCGGAGGCATTAAACGCTCTAACTCAGGAATGATATCAATAGTAACTTATAGAGGGCACTATAGAGCTATAGAACTCTGAAACATATTGCCTCATATTCACTGTTTTGCAAATTTTTATTATTGCATTATTTTATTATTTTTATATAATTTTATAATTATAATTATTATTATGATGTTAGAAACTGAATTTATTATGTTAAAAATAATTGTTTTTTTATTTTTTTCAGTATGCAAACTTCATTAATATACGTGTTCTATTTTGAAGTATTACTTTTGAGTTTCTAATATAATATAATAATTAATAATAATAATAAAATTTGTGAACAGTGAATGTGACGTTTCAAAATCCTACAGTCTTTTAAATTTTAATACATTGTTTTGAATTAATATATACTATCAACGATCAAAAATTAAACGAGCAATACAAGATGTTTTATTATTAAAATCTTAAAATTTAATATATCATTAATATAAATATAACAATAGACGTTTCGACTCACAGAGTCTTTCTCAATATAATTAAATAAACCTATCTATTTCGCTTAACAATATTGCAAATCAAGAATAATTGTTCCATATCAGTTGATTGTTGATGATTATTGATGATTATTGATTGAACTAAATCAATTTTTAAATCGATGTAAAATTATTATAATACGAATGAAATGTAATTCCAATAGAAACAACAAATAGAATACTTTGTGTTCTCTCACCAATCATTATTGAATGTATATATATTCGCTATCATTCGTGGGAAATATAACGAGAGATATATAACATTTTCGTTCTTGTCACTTTATAATTAAAAAAAAGCATTATTATATATTGAAAATCTGGAAGAAATCGTATTACACCATTAATGTCAGTTTTATGTATTTTATAAAATTTTTTTTGTCAAAATTCCTATTAATTTTAAATTTAATAATTTAGACAAATTAGTCTTACACTATGGGACTAAATGAAATTCTGGCCATCAAACGAGAATTGGGTTTTGTAACTTTTAATTATGGACATCAATTTAAGAACTGACTTGGTTCACCATCAATAATCATCAACTGACATGGAAAAATTATTCTTGATTTGCAGTATTGTTAAGAGAAATAGGTAAGTTTATTTAATTATATTGAGGAAGACTCTGTAAGACAAAATGTCTATTGTTATATTTATATTAATGGTATGGTTTTTATACTATGATACTTTGTTGAGATATTAACTTTATCTTAAATATATTTTTGTAAAATATGAGATTTCTTCCCATAATAAAGTTTAGCAATTAAACTTTAAAGATTAAGTATTTTTCATATTATAAGTTTAGAATGTATTAATATTACTTTGGTATTAATATTAATATATTACTAGTATATTATTATATTAAAAATTCCACAGACAAATTCACATAAACATAAACATTTATGGAATGTAAAGTTAGCTGGAATCCTGACGTATAGTAGTATTATTAATAAATTGAATGTAAAAGTTTCAATTATGTATCTAGCCGATATATTATAGATAATGAAGTATCTGTTATATTAACAAGTATTGATAAATCATAAATTACTTCTATTCTCTTCTCTTATAAATAATACATTTTCTTTCAACTGTAAGTTATATAAATATCTATCCACATTTGATTAATCTCTCTGACTCAACGTATATTTTTATTTCTCTTCGTCTTAACAAATACTTGATAAAACAAAATCGATATAATTTTTCTGGATTTGAATTATCTGCTAGCTTAAAGAAATACAATTTATTCCTTTAACGCAACTTTCCTTTAATATCAATATGCGTCGTATCAATGACGTTTCTTTTTTGAAATGTTATATAATGTTACAGTAAAATCAAATATTCTATGATCAATGGCGATATTAAAATCCCCAAATTTCAACTTCTGCGCTGTATTTTAATCTCCATAGAAGAATTTTTATTTTCGTCTTACCTATTATTACCTATTATTTTCGTATATGCGTCTCGATAGATGTAGCAGGACACAACATTCTCATTGATACATGAATCAGATATGAGTACGGCTCAATTGTAAATATGACATAGAAGAAGAATAGCTGCCTTAGGAGCTTAAAATCATTACTCCGAAAAGCAAGAGTCCTCTAATTGCAAGTATGATTCTTTGAAAATTTCGCTGGTGACATTGGTTATGCGATTCAAGCTCTCCCTCAACGCTACACATCTATACCCCTCTATCCTCCCTTTGCCCGATGTTTGTCTCTCTCTTTCTCCCACTCACGAACCCGAGGTATGCTCGCTCATTCAAGCTCGACCCCAGTCGACTCGACAACGATTCAGTCGCGGTCGACCCGCCACGCTGTGAGCTTTGCTGAGTACGCGTCTGCTCTAAGGTGCCTTTTTCTCTCCTTCATTCTCCGTCTCTGCTTCTCCTCTGTTTTCTCCCGTATTTCTATTTGATCTTCGTCTTCCTATTGCATATATTCTCTCCTTCACTTTCTAACTCTCTTTTCTTCTCTGGGTCTCACCTCATTCCGATCATCATCGTTCTTTAAGAAAGATAATGCAGTTCTCTTAAAGGAGCAACGAGATTTCTATTTAATTCACAAGCTGAAGGAAAGCGAACCAGGATTTGTTTGATATATCTCCATGGTGAAGGAACGAAAAAAAAGACAAAGCATTGTGTGGATGAAAGAGAGAAATAATCACAAAATTGATTTGAAGGTTCGAAAATCTTTGGAACTTGCTCCGCCGCGATTCATCGAGAGCACGATGCGACAGCGCAGCGGATCTTGACAAGGATATTTTTTCACATTGCGAATGCGCCGATGAGAACTCATCCCTGAAATCACAGCGAACTTGTAATGAATCGCTTTCATGTACGAGCAAATGAATGTCGAGTGGGCGAATATGTTGCGAATTCATCTAAAGAGAAATCATGACCGTGAAAAAAGAACGTTAGAATGTATGATCGACTATCACACATTGTGCGGCTTCACTCAAATGCGAAAACGAGTTTTTTCGATCACGTCGGCTTCCGTTATGCCTAATAATTAATCTAAGCTACGGAAGAAAACTCTTATACAATAGTAGTGTATATATGAATGTTTTTCATCGAGGAATATATATCCATGAAGAAACAAGAAAAGGGGCGCGAGGATCGTGAGAGCTTCAAAGATCGACGCATCCGGAGATGTTCCTCGAGGATTGCGCGGTCCAGGGCTGGACGACTCACTTGCGTAAAAGGATGTGCTGTCAATATGTGACTCGGTGAGCAATGCGTTGCGATAATGGAGTGATTCGGTAGTCGTGATAGCGCCTACACGTGCGCGAATGCCAACAGATATGAGGAAGTCCTGTGAGAATGTGCTACGTCAGGTGCTTGATGCTTGACAGAACCAATTTTACTGAAATTGCGAGGGATTGCAAGTGGAGATCCGAAAACTTATGTGAGTTTTCTATGATATACATACCTACACATCATAACTATTTCGATGATTATGACAAGACTTACTATTTTTAGTGTTAAGAACATTTTTTTATCATATCCAAATAAAGAAATTGGAAATAATATCGAAAAAATCATTCCATTTACACATTTAAATTATAGATTTGATTATATTGGGTTGTCCAGAAAGTTCGTGTCGACTAACCTATATAATTTAATAAATGTATACTAAAATTTAAATTTTCTGCGTTTAAATTTTCCTTCAACATCGGTAAATCGAACTTTCCGGACAATCCAATATAACTTCTCAATTTTGATAACATGAGTGTAATAATAAAATTATTATGCTTGCATTATTGTATATTATTTAAGTTTCATGTAATTGTTTTTTCTCATTATAAATTATATAATGAAATAATTTTTAAATAAAATAAACGGAATTTTTGAAGTAATTACGATATAAGTAAAGCTGCAATAAATATTAAATACAAGTCGAATAGATTGACAGTTTAGATTGACGATTTTAAAAAAAGATGTAAGGTTTTTGTTACTAACAGAAACTTTAAAAATCAATAAAAATGACCAGATAACCCATATTCTAAACTTATATATTCATGTATTAATATTGTTAACTTTTAATTCATTACTTTTAATACATTTATATCACATTTCATGTAAGATGTTTAAATGAAATATTGAATTTGAAAATTTGGCATAATGTATTTGATCCTTTTTGTTATACTTTTAAATCGCTAAATATATAGAAGGAAGAATTCTCAATATCATATTAATTAATCTAAATATATATATCTTTCATCGAGATATTTTAAAGATATATTTTACTGATATGTGTAATAATTTATATTAATATTTTGCTTACTTTAAATTTGTTCCAGAGCTATACAAGTAACATGAATTACAAAACTATTAACAAATTTTTATGTACATTTGTATGTTGATTCACTGTCATGTCGACAAACAGATTTTGTTTACTAGTTTAGCGAGGTCGCACATACACATACGCGAGAAAATTATATTTAGCAAATGAGATCCTATCGTGTCGCATGGTATTGCTTTGCGTGACATGAGAAATAAGTATTTGCAGTTATTTATCCTGTGCTATATTTCGTTTGCAACTTTCGATACAGAATTGTCAACGTGTGTTATAAATTTTCTTGCAGTAAATTATTTAAATCAATCAAATTTGTTCATTGAAACAAGAAATAAAAGTAGGAGTGATACAAAAGCAAGAATGAAAGCAGAATTTTTAATAAATATGGAAAAATGCAATTATTATTTATTATAACATTAAGTGCTTGTATAAAATTCTTTAATAAAACAGTTTATAGAAAATTCAATTTTTATGTTAAGAAAACCTATACTGGTTTACACGTGCACGCGCACGCACGCACGCGCACTCACACGCGCGCGCGCACACACACACACACACGCGCGCGCGCGCGCGCACACACATTAAAATATCAAGTTTATTTACAAGTGCAATTTCGAAACAGCAGGCACCTGTCGCGTATCAGTTACAACACAGCAATGTTACCTATGTGTACTATTCATTTGTGTGCTTCAAGAAACTCTTTTGATTCAAATAATAATATTTTATGCCTTCACATTACATTACATTATTCGCATTATTATACAGTTTTGATGAACTTAATTGATAAACTTAATATATCTCAGAGAGTATGTATTCTAAAGACACATGCATAATAAGGTACGCCTATAATAAACTATATATAACATTGATATAAAATTATGTTTTATTTACAAAATCTTTGTTTATATAATGCATAAATAA
>NW_017259183.1:3627813-3630064 GCF_001594045.1 Atta colombica | reverse complement strand
ATATATAAAAATATATAAAATATATAAAATGAATATATATAAAAATATGTATATAAAAGTGTAGTCCAGATGCATCGCTTTTTTTTTATCCAATATTACAGACATTATAGACAACTTGAATACTATTGCATGTTGTATTTTTTAAATTTATTCTATCAAATTATATTTACAACAAAGAAATCTAATATTGGTCAATTTTACTAAAAAAGAGTAATTAATTACGTATTTTAAATAATAAAATCATTGTTGTTCAGTTCTTTTAATTCTCCAAGTAAGTAATTAATTAATATCTTTCAGTAACATATAAATTAAATTTCTGTAAAGGAATGCATTGAACATGCAGCAATTTTAAAGAATTAACATTTTAAAATCAAACAAGTATTCATTTTTATCCGAAGGATTGATCACTAACGATTATAATAACAAAAATTATCCTTGATACGGATTACCTTTAAATTACTTCAGATTATTTAAGATTACCTAATATTACCTTAATTCCAAATTATCAAATATTATCTCATATTAGCTTAGAATATTTAAAATTACGTCATACTTTCTGAAATTACCCAAGATTTTTTCAAATTTACTTTACTCGTCTAAGATTACTTTATACGAGAAAAGTATTATTTTTTCAGATCACTCCAGAATATCTTATAGATCATTATGATAAATAGCTTCGAGAACATCGATTTTAAATTTTCACTTACGAAAAAAAAAACACAATTTTACAAAACGAATATTTATTGCATAATAATAGAAAAATTTCGCAAACAATATGTATTATACAAGTGTATAGATAGTAACAAGTTTGATTACTCGTAACGCTTGAAATTTTTTAATTGTAACAAAACAATGTCCAATTGCATATAAATATTAATAGATATTTTCTTCTTCTTCTTCTTCTTCTTCTTCTTTTTCTTCTTCTTCTTCTTTTTTTTTCTTCTTTTTACGTCTGCAGCCTGTTATATCTTTCACATATACTGGTGCGCACGCTGATTATTCAATTGCCACGAGCATAGGACCTACAATTTTAATGTCGGTTCCAAATGGCGGATTTTTCGAGAGATGTTTCTGTGAGCAAGGATACTCTTGAAAGGTTGCCGGCCTTTTCCGAGAGGAGACACGAGCGTAAATATTTTGGTTCCTACTGGGATCAAATCTCCGGGACTTCTGGCATGATAGACCAATGTTTGCTATGCCACGTTAACGCTCAGTAGGTATATTATAAAATAAAAAATATTTAAAAAAACACCAATAATAACACAGACTCTTTGTTAAACGATATCACAATTAGTGTTAAAAATTTTGCGACTAATCAAGTTAAGTATAAATAAAAAGATACATTTGGGAAACAAATATCTGAAAACTTTTATGTATATGTACTTAATTATTATGCAAGTCCTGTAATTAAAATTTTTTTTTACCTTTTTCGAATTGTTTTATGATCAATTTTCTATCAGATTGAGAAATAATTAAAGTATTAACACTCTGCATATTAATAAAGTCATAAAAAATATATATCTATTTTCAATTTCTTGAATATCATCTTTTTGTGATCATTTAAAAACTTCTAAACTTTAAAACAAAAATTTTATTTTAAACTCATAATTAGTATATTATTGTAAAAAGCAATGTCGCCAGTCGTAAGGAATTCTCTCTATTTGTAGCAACATTTAACAGCAAAAATCACGTAGAAAGGATTTGATTAAATTTCGTAAAATGTAGAGACATTTTAATAATTTGGCAAATTCAATATTTGCGTACAGCAATAAACGCAACCGGCATAAATAGTATTCCTTGGCGCGCCATTAGGGAGAATTCTCTACGACTGGCAATACTGATAAAAAGATACAAAATGCTCGTCAATGACGTTCACTAATTTAAAAAAATCGAAGATCATCTTAGATTACTAGATTATCTGAGACTACTTTAAGAATATCCAGAATCTATAAATTATTTGATATTATCCTTAGATTACTTAGAATTTCTTATTAGATTAGTAAAGATTACTTGAGAATGTTAACGATTATTTAGATTTACTAAAAATTACTTCGGATTATTCAAAATTTCGTTTGGATTGTCGCTGAATCTCCTCTTGTACAAAAATTATCTCAATGACCAACCTCTCATTTTTATTGCAGTGTTTTTAATTAGTAATAGTCAGTCAAATCATATGAGAAAAATTAAAAACAAATACAATTTGAAATAGGATCGAAAAGAGAATAATTTTAATTAAGTATGAAGAATTCCT
>NW_017259183.1:3620242-3627713 GCF_001594045.1 Atta colombica | reverse complement strand
ACATTTCTGATTTCACAAATCACGCTCTGAAATGTTTTTTCAGACTTGAAATATTGATATGAAGTATTTATGCACAGAATCAGAATAGTAATATCATATATTAAATTGTATATAATTTAATAATTGTTTGTGAAAAGATCTAGTAAGAAATATTCATTATTTCTTAATAATCTGAAAAACTGCTATAATAATTTTATTGCGAAAAATATTACCTCGACTGATAATCGAATTTACTGAAACTTCCGATTTTACTGAAACTTATACATATACTTATACATATTAAATAGATGAAGTTAAAAAATATCAGTTATTGTTTAAAAGTAATTTTAAGTGAATCACATGTAAAACGTTTTTTAGTTTTTTTTGTTATATCTCAAAAATTATTCAAGATATTAAAAAATATCAAATTTTTACAATAAAACTATTTCTATTCATCTATGTCAATAATATTTTTGATAATATTTCAGATTAGGGGCCCCCCCCTTCCCAATGATTTTGACTGATGATGTTGTCAAGGTCATGATCTTGAGTGACTTTTAATAAGCTTTAATTATCGCTCGTAATTCATTAAGAAATTTGAAGAAAAGAAGTTTAAAAAATGATATCTCTTTCTTACTTTCTACTATATGAATAGATATTTTCTGCTTTAAAATTTTCTGCTTTATATTTACAACTTTTCATACAAAGCGACTCTCATGTTCCCTCCCACCTCCTTTCCTGCTTGAAGAACACACGATTTCCACGCGAAGCGACTCCTATCCCACTTCCCTTACCAAGGGGCGCACGAATTTTCGAGATTAATAATAATTCTTTGAAAAGTCGTGCGCTCCTAAGCATGGGGAGAGATGGGATGAAAGTCTCTTCGCGTGGAAGTCGAGTGCCCTCAAGCAGGTGAGGTGGAGAGGAAGTTGCTTCGCATAGAAGTCGTGCGCCCTTAAGCAGGGGGGAAGTGGAATGGGAGTCGCTCCACGTGAAAGTATGAGATGTTATTTTTTTTATATTTCTTTTGTTAATAACTTTTTAATGAATAACGAGCGATGGCTGAGACTTTGGAGGTTTCTCAGGGTCATAACCTTGATAACATATGTCAAGGTCAAGGTCAATGAGAGGGAAGGGTCCCTAACTAAATATAATTTTTTAAAAATCGTTTTTAATAAAAACATTTTTTTAATAATTGTTTTTTTAAAATATTATTGATATGCATGAAGAGATAGAGATAATTTTATTGTAAAATTTTTAAATGAGATATGTTTTTATATAAGATATATGTATTTTTAAATAGCTTTTGAGATATACAAAAAAAAAACTGAAAACCGCTTTACACACGAAACATAATTTTTAAATCCTTTAAAAATCCATTTTTAAACAGTAACTTTTTTTTTCTAAATCCAGATATTTACCAAATAGTAACCTACATGTATACAAAATTGTAATAAAATCAAAATTTAATGAGGTTTCTCATGAGGTTTTCTCATAAGCGAAATTATGCACGATGTATAAAATATAGATGTTATTCATACATCGTTCTTTTTATGATAATTGTGTTTGATAATTGCAAATGTAATAATCATTATTTTCTTTGAATTTATTTCTTTGAATTTATTAAAAAATTATACAGTTATTTCAATAATTTCATATAATTTTCTAAGATAAGATAATATAAGATAAGATAATATAATAAAAGATAAATACATACCATATATACCATATTTTCTATATATTTACAAATATAAATTATTTATTCTATTATCTGTACGTTGGAACGTGAATAAATTAGTACGATTTAGCTCAAAGCACTTTTATATCATAATAAATGCAATGAATAATTTGCAAAAAGACTTACATAATTTCTAAACGATTATATTTGCAATGTTAAATATATACATGCACACACACACACACACATATATATATATATATATATATATATATATCACCTTGATCAAAAAGTTTCCGGAATTACCACCAGGTGATGCTCTGAGTCAGCTGATTTGAGTTCTGTTTTTTCGGTTAGGTTTCCACATCTATCATTGACATTCCCACCAAATTTTATCACCATAGCTTAACATTTGTAAAAGTTACGCCGTCTTGAGTACATCTACCTCTGCACGTATTTTCGATTTTTTACAGTTTTAAAAATGGATTCAATGGTGTGAAAACCTTGGAAATGTTGGGAAACTGTTTCGGTAGTGATACTCTAAAGAAAACAGCCGTTTATGAGTGGCATGAACGCTTCAAAAGTGATCATGAGTCCGTCGAAGATGACGAACGCAGTGGTAGGCCGTCGATATCGAAAACCGACGAAAACATCAATAAAGTGAGAGAAACATCAATAAAGTGAGTGTTGATCAATAACCGCAAATTAACTATCAGAGAGCTGACAGAGGACTTAAACATTGCTTATGGATTCATTCAGGACATTGTAGTTAATGTTTGGGTTTGCGCTGTGTTGCTGCAAAGTTGGTTCCGAAGGAACTGAATTTCATGCAAAAAAGGGACCGCGTTGTCATCGCCAAAGACGTAATTCCAAGGCTGAATCCAACTCAACATTCATCAAACGCATCATTACTGGAGACGAGACGTGAGTTTATGAGTACGACACGCAATCCAGACATCAGGCAAGTGAATGGAAAGCTTCAAATGAGCCAAGACCAAAAAAACCACATCGTTTTCAGTCGAAAAAGAAAGCGATGCTCACGGTTTTCATGGATTACAACGGTATTGTACATCACGAATTTTTGCCAGAAGATCAGATAGTTAATAAGGAGTATTATTTGGGCGTTATGAGATGTTTGCGTGAAGCAGTTCGCCAAAAAAGAAAGGATTTGTGGGCAAACAACTCGTGGATTTTGCACCATAATAACGCACCGTCGCACAATGCCATCATTATCTATGAATTTTTGACTAAGAATGAAACAAATACCATCCAACAGCCATCGAATTTATCTGATATGGCTCCCTGCGATTTTTTTCTGTTCGATCGAATCAAAAAATCATTACGGGGAACGCGGTTTAATAGCCGAAAGAAGGTAATGGAAAAATCGAAGACGGCTCTGATGGCTATACCGACAATAGAATTCCAGAAATGTTTCGAGAGCTGGATCAAGCGCTGGCATAAGTGCATTGCAGTCAATGGGGAGTACTTTGAAGGGAACAATATCACTTTTGATGAATAAAACTTGTATTTTGAATTTTCTGAATGAATTCCGGAAATTTTTTGATCAAGGTAGTATATATATAGAGTGTTTGGAAAATAAATAAATAATAAATCTTTCATCTATGGGATATATGGCAAAGATTCAAAGATTTCAAAAAGTTTTTTTTTAATACGAAAAATAAATATTTCTGATTTCTAATATTTTTTTCATAGATAGTACAAAGTTTTTACTGATATATTCGTTTACCTTAAAAATAGTAAATAATATTTAATAAATTAAGTTTTTGTTAGGTGCGATATATATTATATGTCCAGTTCTGTAAACTGCATGCAGAAATTATTTTCAGTCTTATTTTTCTTAGTCTTATATTTAAATAATGACAAGACTTTTCAGTCTTGAATCGTGAGCTGAACTAAGATTGTAATATTACGAAATAAATTGACAAGCAATTTAATAATATTGATAATAAGCATCTTAGAAAAATGTAAATAATTCATTATTAATAAACATCTTAAGAGCAATTATTGGCTGTATTAGTATATACACTCCATTGAATATCAACCCAAATGGAATATAGGTATTAGATTCGCTATCTAAGCGGAGATATTAAAAGTGGCAAATATAATAATTACAAGGACCATAATGTATCTTCCTTTTTATCGAGATAACATTTTTAAACACCACAAAAACATAACATGTTTTCGCTTGGCGTGGTATTTATTGAAAGGCAAGCAAATTATATTAGGTGTGGGAAAAAGTTCGTGGCGTTTTTCCCATTAGATGGCATTAAAAAAACGCCACGAACAAAATACTAATCAAAAAGTTTTGTTTACAAAATACTAATAATAAAAATAATTATTTAAAACATAAGATTAATCAGAAAAATTTGAAAATCATGCTTTTCAAAAATATGTATAAGTATTCTAAATCAAGTACTACACATACTTCTTCTTCTGTTTCTTCTCTCATATTATAATTTATTTTGCGTGACATATGGAAAATTTATTCGTGTATCGATTTTCTATTCTATTCTCTTTCAGCAGTATACTTTTCCATTGATTTTACAGGTTGGCCACTAAAAGAAAGAGTAGCCCTCTTGTGGATCGTCGTTTTCTACAGCATGAAATTCAATTTCATCCGATTCCACAAGACTTTTGAGGGCGTTATTACGCCTTCGTATCGCGGTACTGTCGAGGATTGTGGATACACCGAGCTTTGGCAAGGGTTGGAAAAGTATAAGGGTTTTCAAATTATGTGGCGACACAATTTAACAGATTTTAAAATAGCTACTTATGTATTCAATTCTAAAAGTAAAATCTAAACACTATTTAATATAATAAAGAGAAATGTTTTAGTATATACTTTTTAAGATGTATAATACAACAATATCTATTTTACATAGTTTGCAAAATTATCTATTTAATTTTTTCCTTCTTATCAAGATCAAAAGAGAGATGTTTATCTTTACCACAATTTATTTGAACACGCAAATACGCACAATGATTAAATTGAAAAAATATCTAACATTACAGATATTAGGTATATAAATCATTACGACTTATATGCAATTTTTAAAGCTAACATATTTCTACAAAAAACTATTTCTACAAAATCGCATTCTATACACACACATACATGCGCGCACGCACACACACCCGCACGCACGCACGCACGCACGCACGCACACGCACACACACACACACACGCACGCACGCACACACATACACACACACATACAAAGTGATTTTAATTATAAAGATTTTAAAAATATAAATCATCATTTTCATACCTCATGACATATTACTCAATTTTTTCTTCTGAAAGAAAAGTTTTTTATGTAATTTTTTTATAATTATATTTCTTTACAATGTCATGTAAAATTAAGTAACTTTCATTTCTTTGTAATATTACAAAAGAATAGTTTTCAGAAAAATGATTAAAATTTGTCGCTTATTTTTTTGATAACTGAATTTTAATCGGCCTACTAAATAAATAGCTTACCAAACTATGAAAGTATAATTTTTTATGTATGTATATACATATATGTGTACGTACATATATCTTGTGCATGCGCGCGTGTGTGAGTGTGTGATTGTGAGTGTGAGAGAGAGAGAGAGAAAGAGAGAGAGAGAGAGAGAGAGAGAGAGAGAGAGAGAGAGAGAGAGTGTGTGTGTGTGTGTGTGTGTGTCATGTCCATTTATGTATCACTTATTTTTTTCTAAAAAACATCACGAGAATATTTTTGCTACAAAACTTTTAATTTTTTAAAATAAAATATATTTAATCTTTTACAAACAATAATAAAAATTGATTGGTTTTAACGAATTTATAAATGTAAATGCTGTAAACAGAAAAAACATTTGGAAAATGAGTTAAAAAGCAAGATGGAAAAGTAAACTTCAATTATATTTTATTTAATTTTTCGTTATAATTATTTCTGTCAATTATACTATTATTTTTTTATACAATATTCTGTATAATAATTAGATTTGGTTTTTAATTTGTTGATTGAATAATTACCAACAAATAATTTCTGTTTTTTAAAAGATCTTTTCTCAATTATTCGTGGTTTTTTACAAAAAATATTCTTAAATACGAAAATAGTTTAAAATTAGGAATTTATTATATTCGACGATTTATTATATTCGATGAATTATGCTGTGATAACAAATGACAATAAAACATTTTTTATAATGGAATGAGATATGATAATTTGTGAATCGCTTAAGGTCACTTTTGCATTTACAAGTGATCGCATAAGTTAGCTTCAACAAGACTCTGTCTGTTATGCGTATCTATCGATTTAACCCAGCAGAATTACAATGCGTAACCTGCATTTGAACGAGGTACATAATGTTAAGAAAAGCAATGTATTTAACCTTGCCTCGAAAATAGTACCTAATGAACGGTTACATATCTATTGCAAATAGAATCATGCATTCTAAATTCCTTATTAATGTAATTAATGTAATTACGTTCAATATTTTGTTTTATTAGACATGATGCGATGTATTTTGATTATTAGCATAAGATTCGATGCATATAATAATTTTCTAATGAAACATTGTATACATATCTATTATTGTATAGAATATGTTTTAGATTCCAATTTGAATTATGTTCGAAAAATATGATACATCCAAATAGCATGACTCGTCTATGAACTTATACTGACAAATGTATGCAATGACAAATGAATGTAAGCAAATAAAGAAAGATAATCTTTTTTAAATTGTAACTTTTAAGTCATCCATTTCTGGAAATTTAATTATTTAAAATATTAAAGAGAATATAGGGCAAATGAGAGTATGACACGGTAATTGGTGCGTAAATAATATATAAATTTTGTTATAGCATATAAGAATTCATTTAACTGATTGTATTAGACAAGATTTTATAAGCTATTTAAAATATGACAATTGTCTGAGCAACGGTTGCCAAAATTTTATTAAAATATCGTTACTAACTTTAAAAACATTTGCGATATTATTATTAAGACGCAGGGCTAACGATCAAATAAAATGATGAATTTCATAAAAATTTCAAAATGTTTAACTGAGCAAAATCTATAATGCTATTATGTCTGCTTCAAAACTAATAATATTTTTTTTGTTTACTAGTAACATGTTAAAATCATCTTGAAAAATATTTTTAAAAATGATTATTTTTATCATATCTGTTTTCATTTTTTACTCCTATTTTTTATGTTCGACATTATTTAATTTTATTCTACATAGATACATGAATTTAGAGATGATAAATTTTCATTGTTATTAAACAGACATAACATAATTTTTATTATCAAAATGTACAAATAATTTTTACTAAAGTTTGTTTCTTTTAAACAATATTAACACTCAAAGAGTATATCTAAATAGACATTAAATTTTATTTAATGGCTACAAGTTAATAATGATATGCTACAATGTTCTCCGTTGCTACATAGTAACAACGAGACACATTTCGATTGACGAATGCATGTATGTAACAGATTCTCTGCAATTAATCTGAGCACGTGTGCCGAGCACTGAGAATGACGATCGGGCAATTAGCAATGGCATTGTGTTAGAGTATACAACGCATCTATAATGGCAAACCATTCAACACTTTCTGCACGTTGAGTTGTTACAAAATTATGCCACAACGTATTTACTTTTAATTTGATCTGCATTATTATTAATCATTAATATACATTTAATAATAATAGTAATAAAATAATAATAAAATTTTTTGGTAAATTTATTTAATATAATTTTTTATAATATATTTTAATTTTTAATTGTTTTCGTTCTTTTAAAAGCTATTCTACTTTT
>NW_017259183.1:3619528-3619763 GCF_001594045.1 Atta colombica | reverse complement strand
TTGATTAAACGATTTTTTTAAATTGACAAAATAAAAAGTATTGCATTTTTATCGATATCAATTTGTTTATTTTCAGAATTCAATTAACTTCTTTGAGCAAACAATTTAAGTTTTACATCTTTAATTTTTATTTCTTCATTTACTCATCACTCTCATTTTACTCGCTTTCTCATTTATTCTTCTTATTCATTCTTATTCTATCTCTCTCTCTCTTTTTCTCTTTCTTCTTTTTTTC
>NW_017259183.1:3610555-3619428 GCF_001594045.1 Atta colombica | reverse complement strand
TATATATATATATATATATTTAGAAAATCATGTATGATGTAAAATACAAGCTATTTTTTACATGACATTTATAAAATGTCTATAGGGGACGCTACTATTATTTTATTAATTGCTAAAATCTTTAATATGTATGATTAATCATTAATTTATTAATGATAGTTATAGATAATAATTGTGTGTGTAGTAATCACGATACTGGCAAGTACTATTATGGCATTGGTAGTAATTTACGTAACATGAGCAACAATAATGGCTGAAATGACAATGTTTGATTCAGTTAAGGAAGTGGAGCGTAATATCAGTTGAAGCGCGAAGTTGTTCGTGATAAATCTGAAGCAATATAAATTCTCGTCTAATACTCTAATGGTTTGAACTGTACAAATAATTGAAAAGCTTCTTGCAAAATCCAAATAAATATATTTTAAATGTGTATTTTTCAAAATAACAAAAATTAGAATAATTAATTTTGATGCATTTTTATTACATATTATTTATTGTAGTATATACAAATTTTTCTCTACATATTGTATACGGAATCTAATAAAAATCAATGTAAGTGTATGAATTTATTTCAAGTGAATTGATTTGATTAGCAATCACTTTAAAACCTTATTGTTACATCAAAGGAAAAAATATGTGGACTTACATGAAGTAATCGGAATCTATATGATCTACTTAAGCTTTGTGATATTTCTAATTTTTTGTACAAATTGTAAAAACTAATAGTTTAAAAAAAAAACATTTTCAATAATTAAAAAAAATAGAAAACAAATATTTATATGAGTGAAGATTTTAAGAAAAATTAGCATTTAGATCATATTGGGGATATATGTTCTGAGTATATGTTTACTCCTTCTTTGTAAAAAAATATTACAAAAATGGAAAATCAATTACTTTTATAAAATTGTAAGTTTATTAACATATGTTTGTTGATGTGTAAGAATGCATGAAAAACTATTTTACAAACAATTGATCTATTCATTTATTTACTTGCCTACTAATCTACTCGACGTTTAGCATGTGAATTAGAATCCATCTAAAATAACAAAAGTATTAAAAAAGCGTTATATGTACATTCAGTACGCCTAGGTTGGTAATATTGGTTTTATCTTACAAAGAGAGTTTCCTCTTTTCAATTGTGAACAAAACATTGTGACATGAAAATATAAACTATTATATATATATAGTGCTATAAAGTATAAATATGCAATAATAAATTACGAAAATGAATAACCATCTTTTAGTAGTTATAAAAGGCAATTACTTATATACCTATAAAATATTACATCTACGACTATTACATCTACGATGTTCTGCATTTTGCTTTATTGAACAAAATAATAGGATAAATTAAACTGGAATAATCGAGTCAAATGGATAATTAGCTGTACAACTAATTGGATGATGGCAAAAATTTGTGCCAGAATAAAAAAAATTACATAAATTCAAGATGTAATATTTTATTTCAATTGGCAGATTACTATTCGATACAGCAAAATTGTAGTTTTCAAAATGTGTTTCTTGAATTGCGATTATTTTAAATGAATTTATGAGCAATCAAAATGATCCTTTTATTTAAATCTGTGATAACTCAGAAACAAAAAAATCTTCAGAATATTTAAAAAAAAAGATTTTATAGAAAAAACTAAGCTTTTACATTAAAAAGTAATTTTTGTAAATTTTTTGAGGTACGTGACAGATCTACAAAGTGAGAAGAAAAGAGTACAAAGTGAGAAGAGAAGAGGAGAAAACCAAAAAAAGATTTTTTTCGCCTGTTTTTTTGAGTTCTTAATTTTTGGACTGAACTGTGTGCCAAATAATATTCTACAATGAGATATTAATTAAGTTATTAAATTTCAGATTAAGATGAATTGTTGTATCATAGTTGGAGGATCACGTATTACGTCTACGCGAAAATCCGTTTTTTTTTTACATTCAAAACAAGTTGATATAAAAAAAATCATTAGAATAAGTGATGTTCAGTTGATCTTTTCATCGATTGAATTAACTGCGATCTTGCCTTTATAGATTGGGAGCGGCGTACTTACACACAGTTCAGTTGCACATACCACTTACATCGACCAATTCCCAATAATTTTTAACTGCTCTACCCATGAGATTATATTATTTTAAATCAGCCAATTAATGATATGGGCAATTGATATATCGGCTGGATCAACCTTTTTAAATTCCGGATCTCTAAGAGTAGACCTATGATAATGGACTTCCATCCTTCTGAATTCTGATAATAATTGTCACCTCATCTTCAAACTTCTCTGATTAATGTGATCAATGTTTCAATATAAGGTAAAATTTGGCACACAGTTACTCCAAATTGAAAACCCAAAAAAACGGGCGAATTTTTCGGTCACTCTTTACTATTTTATTTAATTCATATTTTACTATTTATTAAATTCACTGTATATTTACTCATAAACAGCAAGTAAGACATTGGATACAAGATTATACAAGGACTGAGATTACTTTATATATTTAATTGTGGATTTGATAGCAGACAAGTAATTTAATACTTTAATTAATCCATTATTCTAAGAATGTTTAATACGATCAATTTGTCTACTTTCATATATTCTTTTTATTGTTTATTATTTTTAATAAATAATACAAAACCAATACAGTTAGACAAATAAATAAATAGCTAAATGAATGAGAGAAAGGGGGGAAGAGAGAGAGAGAGAGGGAGAGAGAGAGAGAGAGAGAGAGAGAGAGTCCTGAGTAATTATTAATTATAAAATTTTCGATTTGAAGATATATTAATGACTATTTATCTACTATTAAAATTAGCAATTCCTAAGCATACTTTATTCATGGAATTAAATTTGATTTGATATTTTACAAAGGAGTAATTAATATAAAACATAAATGATATTTATATTTCTCTTTTGAGAATATTTTTTTTCGCCAAAAACTTAAGTAATTTGTATATTTTCGCCGTTAATGCATAATCAAAGTAAACATCATTTTATTTAGCATACTTTGTAGTATGAAGTATAAGGTAAAGACAGAAACGAAAGTTAACATAAGTTCAATTTTTACATTCAATACCGTTTCAAAGTTATCTCGATAACAGCAATTATTATCTTTTATATTATTACGTTGTAGTATAAATCCGTTTGTAGCAAATCTTTCACATTCGAGCACCTATAAGACGATAAACATTGATGACAAATTCTTTTGCTATTGATGACTCTTTGATGAAGTATGTGTGTATTGCTACTTCTATAACTTATCGCTCATATGTTAATGACTATTTTATAACCAGTTTACTGTATCTTATCGGTTTTAAGTAACGTTTTGACCTTGAAGATGTTAGTTACCTTTTACTTTAAGTTTTGATAAACTTATATGCAGAAATATTTAAATGGAAATATATAATATTAATAATATTACAAGCAATCATTATAGATTACAATACAGTCTAATATTTAAATATTACAATATATTTAAATATAAACGAATAATATAATTTCTTTTTTTGTAACATAACAATCATTTCTTAAAATATATGTTTTACTATAATTTATTTTGTTATATTTTATTTTATATAATTTTTTATTTTATATAATTTTCCTTAAATAATTATAATTAATAATTCTTTTAAGGATGTTTAATGTGTTTTTAAAATATTAGAAATATTGAACAAAAATTTTATAAATTCTTACATATGTTCGGAAACTTATGACAAAATCCAACGTGGAATCATCAAAAGTTATAAAGATTTTAACTTGCATTTGCAATAAATTTATTCGACTTTATGAAGAATGTGGTAGTTTACTATAAAATTAAAGTTTGATTGCATAAAAAAATTCTCAAATTAAATATTTCATTAGATTTAAATAAAGAAATTCTCTCTCTCTCTCTCTCTCTCTCTCTCTCTCTCTCTCTCTCTTCCTCCCCTCCCTCTTTCTCTCTCTCTTTCTATCTTTCTTTCTCCCTCAAAAAAATTTTTTTATAGGAAACATTTTCTAAGCTTGAAATGGAAGAAATAAGAGTAATTTATTTAAATTTATAAAGAAATAATTTTAGATTATATAAAAATGTAAACACAAGTTTACAAAAAGCTTAAAAAAATTTCAATATTTAAATTTTTGTAAAGCGTCGGGAATCAATCTTAAAATTGAAATGGCTTTGAGAAATGAAACATTTTATTATTTTTGAACGATATTCTTTATAAAAAAAATCATATGTGAGACAATAATTGTAGCAAATTGCGAACTGGGCTTGGCTTATTTCTATTTTCTTGTATCAATTAATATGAAAGTCGGAAAAATTCTTGCTTCATTATCAAATATATTATATATTTTTTGATTTTGATCTGATAGCAACTTGTAAAAAACTTTAAAATTAAATCGTACGTATGGTGTAAGAATGTAAGGTATTTCATCGTGCATAATAGCGGCAGACTGAACTAGAAAAACCAATCAAATGCTTGCTCCAAAGTTAGAAATGCACATGATAGCAATCATATTTCTTTTTATAATTTGAGGCAATGTTTTTATTAGTTAAAGAACAGTTGCCATGTTCCAGACGACACATCCTCGGAATGGAATATCTTATATTCTTGTACTATTATAATTGTACCGATTTGAGATATTTTGAGAAGTAGTACAGTTAAGAAGGATTCATATACTTTCTTAATGAGAAACTAAATGACTGCCTCGTATAATGATTTAAAGATGATGTGAATAAGGAGGAGAAGATCTGAATTTTCTTTTCTTTCAAATAATTGCAATTAAACAAATTGTCATAGTTTCAATTAAACGAACAATTCTTTCATTATTATTATTATTGACATCTTAGTACTTCATGTCATGATTTTATTAAATTCTGATCATAGCATAAGTTACGAATCTAATTAATTATTATATAGAAATGCAAAATCAGTATTAAGTTTCTATCTAATTAATATAGATAAAATACAATTCTTAGGTGATATATATATTAGTATTTAATTCTTAGACTGAGAGATGCTATAAATGCATCTAACTCGGAATATCAATATATTGTGAAATTATCGAATATTTCCATGGATGAAAAATTTAATTATTTATTTACTAAACTCTCTTTTTTTTACGATCAAAGACATAAAAAAATTTCATGTATTTAATTATACATATGTTATAAACATAAAATTTTATCTAATATAATAAACTTATTACGATTAAAGCAAGAATTATTATCAGTAAGTAAATTAGAAAATTATATTTTGAAAAATTTTTTATTAAATTTGTAGACTTAAGAAATTTCGAAATAGTTAATTAAAGTTTATCTGATTATAATTATAAATACAATAGTATGGTTACATCTTTACCAAAAACATTGCAAAAACATAAAATATAAGATACTTCATTATATTGCTTTTAATTCAATAGAGAAATTTATATAAATGTATTACATCTAACGGGAAAAACGCCACGAACTTTTTCTCATACCTAATATAAACAAATTTCTAATAAATAAAAAACTATGAAATATTCAAAAGAATAATTATATTACATTGAAAGTAAACAGATATAGATACAACAATAAGCTATTTAAATTATAAAAACTGATTAGGCGCTCTTTTCACGTATAATTTCATGTTCAGTCAAAATTTTAAGTTTGTCTCTCGAACCCTTATCATTATTGATAAGATATATTGAAATACAATCGATTTCAATATTGGGCACAGTTACTTAATAATCCAGCATTACGCCGAACTTTCAGTTAATATTCTCGATTCTTTAGAATAACGGTTTCATTTATAATTGTAATATCATTTAAAGTAATACGTTCAAATATTGTAAGAACATAGAATTATTTTTAATTTAAAATGACTAAGCGACTAAATATACATTACATCTAAATTTATGCAAATTTTTTTATATGTAATATATGTATATATGTATACTTAACAACAACTTTTTTATATAATATTTGTTACAGTTGTTAATTAAATGTTATTTTAAATGATTATTTACTTTAGGTGCCGATGATCTTGATCTTAATTAACATATATATTGTCAAAATTGTACACTCCTGAGAAAGAGTACAAGATACTTTTTGATATTGTATGTGACAGAAATAAAACATTATTTTTTAAACTTAATTTAATAATTTTTTAACAGACAGCGACTTTCATTTAAAACTTATTGGAGATCACTCATATTTCAAAGTCATCGGAGTGTTTTCTAAAATAAATAATTATATAACTATTATTTTTAATTGAACAAATTATTTATTTCAAAAACTTTATAATTTTTCATTTATTATTTACGTACCAGTTTTATTGAATTTGAATTAAAAATTCAAATGCTAATATTAAATTTCCTACTCTTATTATGTATCTATATGTATATAGGAGCGCTTTTGTTACAAGCAAATTTGAATTTCTACATGCTTTAATGATATATGTTTTAGCATTTACTTCGTTTTCTATTATTATAATACCGTACTTAGATTGAAGTACACATATACAGGGTATTCCACATCGAAATTTTAATGATATACTCCTGACTTAAAAATAAGACAAAAATCCTAATACGAAAATGTGAAGTGAGGCTATAATAGTTTTTAAATTAATTCGTTATATACATTTAAAATAATTCATTATACATATTATTTTTAATGTTCTGTAATACTTTTATGTTATGTACGTAATTATTTTTTTATGTTTAAACATGATTAGTGAAGTATTTCAGTATTATTGTATACGTTATTACTTCAATCTTACATGGGTACAAATATGGCGTATATTCGTAAAATATCTGCTTATGAGATATACCATCCCTGAGCGCGCAAAATGTCAATTCCATGATTAGTTAACTTTTTAATATAATAACTTTTATCGCTATTAATTTAAAAATTATTATAACCTCGACATTTATGTCTTATTTTTTATTTATTAGAATTTTTGTCTTATTTTAAAGTCAGGAATATGTTATTAAAATTTCGGTCACGAATTGTGGAAGATCCTATGTACGAATATACATAAGATCATATTACAATATATATATATATGACATTAAAAATAATGTTCTTTATAACTTTAATCAAGTTTTATGTATGGACATATACTTACATACAGGTGAACAATAAATATTGAATGACATGCGTTATTGCGTATTAACACCTTTGATAAATATTCAATATAAAAATGCCTGTCTGTCACAATAGCAAATTTATTTATTCTGAAAAAAAATTAAATTTTTAACAAGTTTTCAAGGATGTTTGCTCTTATTACAGATTGATTTTTCTAAAGTCACTTTGCAAGCGGTAAATCCACTAACAAGTTTAAATGTAAATCTTTATTTAGATTGCATTCTTTAAGTAAAAACATAAAAAATCAATATACTGTTCCATTTTTATTTTTATTTTCTATTATTTTAATGCAGAGTGATATAACGGAGTGATATAACGTGAAAATTGTAGAAATCAATGATACAATCAAATACAGTGAAAAACGAATGATGAACGCTAATGTCGCGCACCTCTGTGTCGATCTTGATACTGTTATGATTGCAACAGTATATGGAAACAAACGAATAGCACAACACATTCTTCGCTACAATCTTACCGATGCGACGGTCTCTTGCGTAACCAGGATGGCGTTATTCAATTGCAACGTCTCAAGGTTTCTACCTCAGTTCATGCGAGTGTTCGAAAATATTCAACATTCCCTGCGGCATTGTCTCAAATTTCGTAAATCCTATGTTAAATGTTAATAACTTTTTATCAATAATTTATCAAAACCCAATTTTATGTTCTAATTCAAAGTAGCAGATGAAGATAATCAAATAAGTCACAGAATACTCGTGACGAAAGAAAATTGAAAAATAACAGAAAATACTATTGTTAAAAAATGATGATAAATAATTTTATGCATAAAATGTCATACAAATACCAAAAATCATTTTTTTAGACATAAAGTAGAGATCTTATTTTATAAAAATGTCTTTAAATATAAACAATATAAATATTTATAAAATTCTCTTAGCTCTTATTTATACACATTGAAAAAGGAAAAATACAAAAAAACAAGAAGCGCTACTTTAATTTTATACAAAGGAAAGATAGTATAGAAACAAGAAGAATCACTTTCATTACAAAATTCTTTTCCATTTATTATTGATAGCATAATATGATATGTTCACAATGGCGAAAACAATCATTTGTATAGCGAAATGATATTCTGACGACGCGAGACATATGCATCTCCGTGATTCATTTCTCTTGGATCGAGTAATGACATTCTATTTATATAATTAAGAACGACCAAAAATAAACATGCGCATTCGATTATCTATTTTGAGAGCCCGTCAGTTTGAAGGTCGAATTACAAATTTCGTATTCAAGGGTATTAAGCACCACGTACCTCGGTATCCACGTTCGTTAAATCGATTGCTGCTCTACGACACAACCTGCATTGCAGTTATTGAATAAGGACACATGTAGCCAGATTTCCAATGCATTTTAATTATAAAATTTTGTAAAACGTGTTGCGCTATATATTATGTAATAAATATTGCAGTGTATGACAACGAGTGTTATATGTTTAGGTCATATGTATGCTATTAAAAGTCGAATAATGCATAATGAATCGTACATAATAGACAGATGATGTTGAAAAAATAATAATATAGAAAGAAAGTGCTGGCGAGAAAAAAATTTGTGAAGAAAATCAATAATTCTATAAGTAAATAAGTACAAAAAAATTTGTTTATATTCATTATAACACATAATGCGCTAAGTTATTGAAATAGTTTCAAAAGATCATACTTGATGTTTATATATAAAAGTAAAAACGACTGAAGAATGGAAAAATAAATAAAACTTTAAAAAAATCATAATAATAAGATTTAATATGTAAGAAT
>NW_017259183.1:3609077-3610455 GCF_001594045.1 Atta colombica | reverse complement strand
AAATTGCAATTTCGAAAAGCAATAAATAAACGAGCAAACTTTGTTATGTATATTTTTAAGATTAATTTTTAATGTATTTTTCTGTTACACAAAGATTTCTTGTAGCTTGTTACAAATTGTGATTTCATAAGTCATTTTTTACTCTTATTTCAGTTAATCATTGAATGACTTATTTAGAATTTCATACATGCAGTATAGGACAGACTGGGGCACCACGAGACAAAAATTCACCTTTAAAAGTACAACTAATTATAAATAAAAATACGCGTTAACTGTGTTTGCTCTCAATTGCTCTCATTTCACTTTATAATTTTAAATATAAAAATTTTTATTTTCATTTCTTTTAGTAATTAAAGCATAATTGTGCTTTAATTATTTAAAAAATTGAAAATAAAAATTTTGCATATTTTAAAATTTAATAAATATACTTAGTAAATATTTATTAGTTAAAAAAAAAATAAAAATATATTTTTTAAGAAATGATATCCATGGCGCTTCATATCCAGGGTACCATAAGTCACACAAAATAATAAGATTATGCAAAAAATATCAGTGACGAAAGTTGACAAATATTTTCAATTAACTTGCACATTTTTAGCACAGTCACTAAAATATAATTACAATTATTAAATAATATAATAGAAAATTATAAGAAAAAGCGAATGAGAAGTAACCATTAATATAAGATAAAAAATTTATTATGATAAAATAAAATTAATTGCTTAGAAGTATAAACTGCACTTTTAATACATATACCTTCTTTATTGTTCCATTTCATCATAAATATTTAATGTATGATCCATATTACCTTAATTACACAATTAATTATACATTTAATAGAAAATGATAAAAAATAAACATTATTATAACTTGTAACATATTATAGTAAGATGAGAAAAGATGAGAAAAAATTTGCACCTTATCTTCATTACATGTGTCTTTTACTATAAAAACAAATAAAATATTTTTATACGGTTAAAATATTACTATTAAAACGATTAATGATCGATATTTTTCGATATAATGGAATTTGAGAATATTCCAGATTAGGGGAACCCCCCCCCCCCCCCCCCCCCCACCGATGACCTTGATTTTGACATATGTTGTCAAGGTTATGATCCCGAGTGACTCTTCCAACAATTATTAAAAAGTCGCTTGTTATTAAAAAGTTATTTAAAAAAAGTTTAAAAATAATATCTTTTTCTACTATGATATGAAAATTTTCTGTTTTAAAGTATAAGTATTTTACAACTTTTCATGCGAAGCGACTCCCATCTTTCCTCCTGTTTGAGAGCGCACAACTTCCACATCCCCCTCCTCCTACTTGGAGACGCACGATTTTCCGAGATGACTATTTTCTTTGGAAAGTTGCGCATCT
>NW_017259183.1:3604559-3608977 GCF_001594045.1 Atta colombica | reverse complement strand
GAGGGGGGGGGGGGGGGGAAGTAGATTGAGAGTTGCTTGGAAGTATTGAAATGAGATTATTTGTTTGAGCTTCTTTTGTTAGTAAAAACTTAAAATAATTTTTTAATAAATAACGGCTAAAAACTTAATGATGATTATTCAGAATCATTCTCTTAATATATGTCAAGGTCAAAATCATTGGAGGAGGTCCCCTAATCTGAAGTATTACCTGGAATTTAATCACTGCCACCTAGATAAAAAGTATGGGCAACGAAGTTATCCACAGTCGTATTGTATCAGTAGTATTGATTTAAACATTCTAGATTATGTTAAATAATTGATGACCCATGGTATCCAGTTACCCCGCTATCCAATTTCCTCTATACACAATTACATCGAGGATTTTATAAGGTGTCTCAAAACGACCATCAAATGTTTCGTACGTAGGTAGAGTGGACTAAACGAGTCGAAAAGTCCTCTACTATTTTACAATTGTAGTTAACAATAATTAACAAAATAATGCTTAATAAAAATCGCCGAATATTGGTTTTCAATAATTTTTTAAATACTTTTTTTTGTACGACGCACAGTGGGCGGTTTCCAAAAAGTGGCCAAAATTCATCTTTTGATATTGATAATGAAAGTTAATGAGAAAAAAGATAATGAATAACAAATTATATTATATCTTATTGTATAGTAGTATTATTGAAAGTAGTATCGCAATAACATAAGTTTTACATAAATAAAATATTATATTTTCTTGTAGGTCTTTTGTAGGAAATTGAAAAATCGTCTAAAAAAAACGAAATCGCAATTTATAAAAATATATCGTATATTTTGAAATATATATGCTGACAATATAAAAGTGCCTATCCGTTAATTTTATCTCCAAAGATATTAACGTTTGCAAAATAGTCAATAATTAACTTAAAAATAATTACTAGGTGTATAGTATGAAATGACGATTTTTTTCCCAAAAAGAATACGTTAAATTCGGAAGAATGATAAAAAGAGATTTATTCAAAGTATGCTCCATTGCTAATTAAACATTTTTCCCATCTTTCGGATACCATGCCAGTAAAAATCTTCCCCTTTTACCGCGAACCATCGAGCCATTTTTTCACATCTTCGTACGAACCAAAGCGCTGCTCAGCAAGTGCGTGACCTATCGATACAAACAAGTGGTAATCGGAAAGAGCCAAGTCTGTGAGTAAGCCGCATGGGGTAGAACTTCCTAGCTGAGTGTTTTCAACGTCCCGAACTGGTTTTGCCGTATGTGATGGAGCATTGTTAAGAAAAATGACCTTGTGTTGCCTCTTTTGGTATTCTGGTCATTTTTTAAGCAGCGAATGGTTCAAATCGATCAATTGTTGTTGATAGCGTTTGGTATTAACCGTTTCGCCAGGTTTCAATAGCTCATAATAGACCACCCCCTTCTGGTCCCACCAAACACAGAGCATCGTCTTCCTGCCAAAGCGATTCGGTCTTGCGGTCGATATGAATGATGCGCCTGGATCTACCCATGATTTTTTGCGCTTGGGATTCTCAAAAAAATCCACTTTTCATCCCCAGTAACGATACGATGCAAGAATGACTTTTTTCTGTATCGTTCGAGCAAAATTTCACATGTGTTTTTGCGCCTCTCCATCTGTCTCTCGTTCAATTCATGTAGCATCCACCGACTTTCTGAATCTTTCCCATCTCTCGCGATTGGAAATAGCTTGTTGACTAATGTTCAATTGCTTTGCGAGTTGTTTTTGTGTTTGTGAATCCAGCAATGCTTGCAATTCCATGTTTTCGTATTTTTTTGGGCGGTTTTCCATGTTCCTTGTCAGTAACATCAAAATCTCCAATTTTGAAACCCTGAAACCATCACACATTTATTGCGATGAAGCATGTTCACCATAAGCTTCTCCAAGTAATCGGTATGATTCCGCAGTAGTTTTCTTCAAATGAAAACAAAAAATTAATGAAAACAAAAAATTTCGTCATATTAAACACAGCAACACAATACTATGCAAACACTTTTCAATCAAATCACTTTGCGCGTTTGACACTTATTGATGGTACAATAAAATGACGTATAATGTTAAATCTTTGTACTTCACACTGCACTAGTGCTCCATCTGTTTCTTAAATCGTCATTTCGTACTTGTACACCTGATAACTTAAAGCGATACATGCAGCAGTAAGAAAAGATATAAAGTGTTAAATTTTCACAATTTATGGCAATAAATTCCTCCCCCCCAATTAATCATTTTCTTACATTCCTCTTCTTATGGAAATGTTAATGGCACCATTTTATTCCTGTACACTTTCACTTAGACATGTGATAAATATGCGGTATTTGACATCTCAAAATTTATTTTAAACGTATCTGTACGCGAGAATCACTGCCACGCCGCGCTGACCCCAAAAATTTAAAATGTTGATGGATTTGCATAAAACTCGGTTTTAGTGATTTTTGGGGTCGCTGATTTCAAATCTAACATTAAAAGCAAAAAATTCAAAATGATGGATTTAAAATAGAAATTTCGGTCTTATATAGCGAAAGCATAACAAAACTAACATTGGTTTTCTTCTCACACTATTTCGTCAACTACTTTCCCAGCTAGCGCTAAATATTCATTGAAAATTCGATTCGTATTCCCAATGTGCCGAATATCGGATTAGTAAGAAAATCGCCACAGAATGTACAAATGTCGATAAAATGTTCAAATTATTGCATGAATACTCTTTGTAAATATCACGAAAATCGCGAGCGAAGCAGTATACATCTTTACATGCAAGAGGATTTTACTTACGTAAAACATCTTAAAGGAATCTAAAATCGCACTATAACTTCTTCGTGATAGACTCCAGAAACTATAGTGTTGTAGGCTAATCATAGTCATAACATTTAATTTTAAGAATTGTACTTAATAACATAAAACAATTATGGAAAACAATTTTCATACAAATTCTGCAAGTTTTGAAGTTTAGGTTCGCTATATTGCGCCATTTAAATGAGTAGGCCTCCTCGTGGTTCCCCGTAGGCGCGAGACATCTCGAGGACTAGATGTCGCGAAAGTGCTCATCCCTGTAGAAACGCCCTGCAGGCGCTGCTGGATTTTTCCATCGCCCTTCTCGGGGCAGCTTCGCTGGGTGGTGGAATAGTCTGTCGCATATACCTTCATGAGTGAGATATGTTCGCCCTGTTTTCGGAACGAGGTCAACTTACATTAACTGCCTCCTTATCCCGCTCTTCTCTTGTTTTTTAAGGAGACAAAGCTGGATTCCGAGTTCTCGCTCGGATTTCGACTCTCTTGCCTATCCAGGGTTGATGGGCTCATACACTTTCATCGCAGTGGCGGGCACGAATATGGCGAATGGCCGATCTTTTTAACCAGATTAGCGAGGTTAGAAAGGAGCAATTAAGTTCCGCACGTAGGTCCGAACTCCGTTATCGCGGGCGAGAGAATGGCAGGTTATCACTTGGTGTCTGCTGGGACAAGATACCATTCGCCTCAGGAGCCGCTGTGTTGGTCTACATTCGAGTGGCGGTCGGTCCCCATCCGCACGAGATTTCACTTCCCATCTTTCTCTTTCTCTTTCGGTCTTCACCTTCTGCCGCATCTGCTTGCAGAAGGAGATCGCCACCCATGCCTCCTCGCTCCCCATTTTTCTGATCAATGTGGGGAGCAAGAGATACTGCGATCAGAACTCCATTTAACTTAAGTACTCTCAACTTTAATAGAAAAACTTTAACAGAAAAACAGCAAGAGATTAAAAATTAATTATTTTCTTTCATAGAGTTCTGAGAATTTTTTCAGAATTTTTTAGTAACTGCCTGGCAAGAGCCCCATGCCGCGCACACAAGTCTCCATAACTCGGACGGCGGGCTTGTCAGGCTGTCCCCGCTTCTCACGGCCCATACGCCAAGCAATCGATAGACATATACGCTTTACAGTAATAGCCGGGCGGGCGCACGTATTCGACTATCTTTAATATCTTGTTAATGATTGGAGAAACTTGCAAATGGTACAGAACTTTTCGATTCAGTTTAGTCCGCCCGCCTCTATCTGCCTATGAAATATTTGGCGATTATTTTGGTATACAGGATGTCCCGTATTTTTCATTAATATTTCAGAGAATGAAAGAGAATGAAATTTTAAACTGAAAGTTTCTTCACAAGTTTGGCTCATTATTTACCGGCTCATTATAAAGCGGCTTATTAAATTTGATCAATCAGAGAGCACGCAGCCGGAGTATGCAAAAGAGCACGCAGCCGTAACATGCCATTTTCGCACTTGCTATGCATTCTTCCGATTGAAAATTTATTCTAATTTTTCATATTAATTACAAGTAATTCAATAAATCAATAAAAGGGTGAATTTTTCTTTATTTATTTATTTATTTATTTATTTATAAATAAATAAGTAAACAAGCAAATAAATAAA
>NW_017259183.1:3591376-3604235 GCF_001594045.1 Atta colombica | reverse complement strand
TAAATAAAACAAAATTAAATAAGTAAATCGTTTACGATAGATTTATTTTAGATAGAATTTATTTACCTTATTTTATTTTATATTAGTTTTTAAAACTGAGAATTTATTATTTAAGTAGAAAATTTATGTTTATAAAACAGAGAATTTATGTAATCTTCAATGCCATCGATGTGACAGATTTCCTCACTTAAATATCTATCAATTTCAACAATTAATACTTCGATTCGAGGAGCAGAGCGACATATTTTTTTGCTAGATACATTCAAAAACGCATCGAATAAACTTAATTTTATCAACATCAGAAGTGAAAAAGTTAAACTCAACAATTATCATAAAATAAATTTAAATATAATAAAAAAATTATCATAAAAGTATAATATATGAATATTATGATTATACTTCGAATACTCAGTAATGATATTTATAAATATATATGTATTTACACATACTTATTAACTTTCTCTGCCTTTCTTTATGGATGTTACGTTTCTGCCTTTCGTATGTTACATTCCCTTTTGTACGCTTTCTATGTATAACTATTTGTAATACTACTGTATCATTATTAATAAAAGCTTTGTGAGATACTATTATACGTCATATCACTAGAAGATCTTTTGTGTGCTGCCTGCGCCATTATGATAGACATCCAACTTCTATATTTAACAATCATTATAAATAAAGAGTTCAATAACGAATAAATCTTTATCGTTTTCTAGCATAGTTCTCGTAAAAGTCTTGACCATTTTCGCAATAAAAACATGAATTTCTAAAGCGCCGAATATTCGCCATCGATGGCTTAGTGCGCGGGGAGTGGGAACTGCCTAGTAAGAGCCCTGCATCCTGCATACCGCCGTGAGCTTTTACGTAACTCGAATATGCAGGCAATCTCAGCACTTCTAGCGCCATCTGATGCAATCGTACATTCTGAAAATTAGTTGACGACAATGAAAATATCTAGCAAACACAAATATACAATTATTATATTGCTTCTATATAACGGAATATAACAGATAATATAACGTGTGTCTTCTACGTCCACGTTAGTTGTAATTTTCCACTCACGAATCATTGCAGCTATATAATATAAATATAACATGTGACTTGAAATAATATATAATATACGTGCTTAAAAGTACGCTGAACATTCTCAACATTCTTCCTATTCAAATGTTTGTCTGTATATGCCTGTATTCAATAATGCAACAAATTTTTCCTTTGAAAGAGCCTTAGTAAGAAAATCTGTTCTTCTGATTTAACATATTTTATGCACAATTCGCCTTGAATTTTTCTCTAATAACATGAAAGTGTATGTCTATATGTTTAATTCTTTTGGTGAAATTTTAAGTTCTTAACTAACTTAACTCGTGCTTTGATTATCAATCAATAGATCAGTCGCCTTATTACTGACATCACAAATATCATTTAGAAGTCTTTGGAATCAGACCAACTCTCTACTCACCATACTTGCTACATGTTCGGCTTCAGTCATACTCAAGGAGACCAATTTTTGTTGTGAACACCAAGAAATGGAATCATCTGAGAGCATAAAAATATATCTGAATGTGGAACACCGGAACTAGATCCCTAGCATAATCTTCATTCAAGTAAGCGAGTAGGTCTGCCTTTACATTAGTTTTTCTATAACTCTATAATCTCTAGTTCAGTGATTCCAGTAAGATATTTGAATATGCGTTTAACAGCGCTCCAATGTGCATGAATATAGCATGTGAAATAATGGCTTAAAACGTTTACGGCGAATGCTATATCTAGACGTTTCAATCATAACAGAAACATCAAAGAGCCACTTGCCTCCACAATACTCCAGGGAATACTCTTCGTTTCTGATACTTTTGTCCTTCATAATTGAGGCGTCAATGAATGAGGATCTATCAGCACACAGGTTTTGCTTCTCTCATATTAAAATGAGCGAGGATATGTTCAATGATTTATCTTCTTCTAATATATAAAAATACAGTGATTCTCCTTATCATGCTCAATTTGAATCTCAATGAGTGTTTTTGAATTGCATAGAGTAATATCAAAACTACTTTTAAGTATTCTTGCAACTTTATTGAGCGCATTCTCTGTTTCCAAAAATATTATATCATCGTTGACGTATAAGCCTGACTCTCCGGAACATTCATATATATTTCTTCTCGTAATTCGCCATAAAAAAAGGCGATCTTTACGTCAAATTGTGTCATATGTAAGTCATGTGTCGTAGTAGAGTTGTGTTCAGCTATCGTAATAGCTATACGTAATAGCTATAATAGAGTATACGGATTGACTCATACTTTACTATAGGAACAAATACTTCCTCACAGTCTCTTCCGACCTTTTGGGTAAAATCTTTTGCATAAAGTCGAGCTTTGTATCGTAGCTGATCTCCATTTGATGATTCCTTCATCTTGAAGACCCATTTGCATCCGAAATCGTTCTATTAGATTGCAGAGATTCCAGTTACCACAGTATTACAAGTGTGATTCTTAATATGAGCATCAAGTTCCTCTCTGGTGGCTTCTTTTCACTTTTTGGCGTCCGATCCTATAACAGTTTTTTCGTAGATCAACAGTTCTATCAGTTCGGTAAAATTTGCCTCGTATTTTTCTGGCTTCTTTATTAGCGTTCCGTCTCTGTGATTATGATGAAGTTTTTCTCACTTTGAATTATTGCCGATATCCTCGTACAGAGTTTTCATTGTTTCTTTATCTTCTAACTTCTCAACATTTCCTATCTCAGTTTTCTTTTGTTGAACGTTGTCATTTTTGTTTTCTCTTCCTGGATCAGAAGTGTAGAGAGGTAGAGTTATTTTATTCTCGCTCGAAATATCCGTATGTTCGGATTTCTCATTAAATGACATTACGGAATATTTTGATTGTGCCTGTTTCAACATCATAAAGGCGATAATTGGCTGATTCTGTTTGATATCCAACGATCATTTTCTTTAATTTCGCGTCCCATTTTCTTTGCTGTTGCTCTGGTATATGGACATAAGCTTTGCATTCAAAGGTTTTGAAATAGTTTAGCTTTGCCTGTTTTTCGGTCCATATTTATGGAATTCGAGTATCTTTGTAAAATAACGGAGTTCAATTATATATATGTGTTCATGACCTCGGCCCACAATCGAAGTGGTAGCTTTTTGGCATATAACGTAAAATGTATTGTACGAACCTTTTAGTGTTCTACTATGCCTTTCTGAACAACCATTCTGTTGTGGCGTATAAGAAGCTGTCTCCAACTGAATTCCTCGAGATGGATTTTTTCAAAAAGGATTTCATGTTGTTGTTGACATATTCCTTTCCATCATCCTGATAGCCTTGATTGATCGATTAAACTTGTTCGTTACAAGACTATAATACTCTTTAAATTTCTCGAAAAACATCCGATTTATGTCAAAGGAAGTACATATGTATAAAACCTGCATCATTTTTGAAAATAATGTAGAAACGCGATTCCCTTATTGATTCGTTTTGCATAGATCCTCTCACACGTATGGATAAATTTTCCTGGCATTATGTCTCTAGATTTTGTTGATCTTGAACGAGCATATATGTTGCTTTCTCATTTGATATGACTCATAAAACAATTCAGTGTCTTGAGAGATTCATCTAAGATTCAGAAGTTCTTGCTTGTTCATCTTGAGAAGCGACTTTAAACTTATGTGACCAAGACGTTCTTGCCATAGATGTAGATTCGAAATGGCAGCTATGTTTGCTTCAACTTTACAGTCGGTTTGAAATAACATACGATATAGATTTACACCATGAGACATTCCAAAAGCCATGAGTATTCCCATTCATCAACATTCTGACTGATTGTGACTAATGTAGCCTTAAAGATAATTTGATGAATGTTCTTTCTTGATGCAGTCACCCACGAAGAATAGATTTCTGTTGAGAGACGGTACATAAAGTGCATTATCGAGTCTTCCGTTCACCTTGATGAAAAAATTTTTATGTTAAAATATACCAAAAAGCCTTTCTACTTCTATGACTGTGGTATTCTGTGTTTAACAATGCGTAAAATCATCGTTGTTAAACATAGGAATAACTACGCCAAGCTATGTGAAGATGTAAACTTAAGCATACTTAACTGAACCTAGTTAAACATAGAAAATACACCAATGCGCAACTAATAATCATTACTTCCTGTTCTATGCCAAACTATGCCAAACTAATTTTTATTCTTTCGTAGCATTTCGAGAAAGTATGCCATTCTACGTTTTTCACATTCTTTTCAAACTCTACAATCTGATAGTTGGACCAAAAATAATTATGCCAAATTATAATTTACGTTTTTACGTGAAAAACGTAAAATGACGTACTTGAATCTAGTTAGGCATAGAAAGTACACTAAAGGACGCGCAATAATAATCATTACTTCATAAACATAATACGCGTTTCTATGCCGAACTATGCCAAATTTTTATTTTTTCATAGTATTTCAAGAAAATACATATGCCATTCTACGCGGAATTATACTCTACAGTCTGATAATTGGGCGATAGAAATAATTATGCCAAGCTACGCTAATCTATGCGGTTGCATGAAAAAATAGTTTCCTGAAGTACGTTTCTATGCCAAATAACGCCAAAGTACAATACTTTTAATTTTTAGTTTGTGACAAAATACGCCATTTTATGCGAAATTACTCTTATTCATTCGCATTATGCATCTCAGCCGACAAAAAAACCACAGCGGAGATGCATAAATTCATAAATAAGAACCATCTAGGAAAAAATATATGAAGCGTAATATTTCGCATGTGAAATAAGCCCTCAAAATTGAGTTTTAATATTAAAGTACCTATGTACGATGGAATTCTAATTTCATCATGACAGTAACGTGATCTTGAATTCATGCCAAATGATTTCAAGATACTATCATGTTACTTTAAACAGTACAGTATAAATGTACTCAAAACTATACTTAGGTATAATTTATAGTTTCGCGTAGAAAGACATAAATCATTGGCATAGAAGTAGAATTCTACGCTAAACTACTTCCATAGTTCATTCGCATATTTAGGCATAATTTTTAGCATAGTTAAGTGTACTTTTGAACATAATTAGGCATATTTTCCGACGTATTTTGCCGTAGTTTAACGTTGTTTGGCGTTATTTAGTACAAAGCCATGAATCGACTTACTTTGACATAGGAGGAGTCCGAGGAGTAGAATTCTACGCCAAATTACTTACGTGTTCCAAACGCGTATTTAGGAATAGTTTTTGGCATATTTTGGCATATTATAGAAATTTTTCCGTCAGGGCAATCATTGATTGTCAATTTTTCGCTTAATGTAGATTGTTCCACATCTCTTGACATATAGTTCCATATTCCTATTCCGACATCCTATTGCGACAGAATCACCATTCACTTCTTGAAACTCGTGGAACCACTCACGACGAGAAGACATTTGATGCTCCATTATCGAGTATCCAAGTCTTTTGGATCAATCCCTGCATCATCTGTCTCTGCTATGAATGTGCCATGATTTTTATCTTGTCCTTGCGATTTGTGGATCGTAGAATTCTGAGATCTAATTCTCTTTCGATAATATTTTAAAACGTGACCTTTCTTGATGACAATAGAAACTACATTCTTTTTCTTGTCGTTGAATTGTTTATCCTTTTTATGCGGCTTGCATACACAATTGCTAAAGCACTCGTCGTCCATCGCTGTCATCCTACTTTCTTCTTTCAAGAGATGCGTCGTCAGATTTTTTAAGGTTCGCTAATTTACATCTATTCCAAGTAGTTATAAATACACTATACTTGAATGGGAACTCTAAAAAATTTTGGCCATGATAATTATGTCTAAAATATTTTCGTTCAGATCTGTTAATTATCTGGCCATATTCTCTATCTTTGCAACGTGTTTTGCGAATAGAATAATCAGCCGAAATCCTATAATCGTGGAATTTGGTCATCAAGATTAATTTACTGGAGTTACTGTTCACGTAAAACAGTGAGTTTCTTCCATATCGTTTGACAATTTACAGGTTAGGAGATGTTCAAGTTGTCTAGAATCCATTGAAGATGATAGAATGAACACAGCCTTTACACCTTTAGCTAAATTTTCTTTGCTGCTTCTTCCATCGGCATTGCTTCGGTGCCAGTTACTCTGTCCAGGATATCATTTGTTATGAATATTGCATTGAAAATTCATCTGAAATTTCTATGCTTGGAAATTTGCACCGCTGAATTTTATGATCCTTAAGATCTGCGAATGCACTCATCTTGTTCCCTTTACAATAATGAGAGTCAGAAAGAAAACAAAGAAAGCACAGTCTTGTATCCTGCATCTGTATCCGCATTGAATTCCTGCATGTGTCTTGGGCACATAATCTCTTAAGCCAGCGGCACATGATACTTGTTTTCCTGCTGGATTGCTAACTGGATTAGAATCTTACCATCGTATTAGCTGCGATGCTGGTACTGGCACTGCAGTAATATGATGGCAAAATTCTAGCTGTCCAGCAGGAAAATAAGCATCGTGTACCGACTTTAAGTATGAAAGTAGAATCGCAATGGCGCGGGCAGCACACAAAAGACCACATAGTGATCTATATAATAGTATCTCACAAGGCTTTTATTAATAATAATGCACTAGTGTCACAAAATAGTTATAGTAACAGAAAGCGTACAAAAGACGAGAACGTAACGTCCATAAAAAAAAAGGAGAGAAGTTAGTAAGTAAATAAGTAAGTGAAGATAGAGTAAAAGCTAGAGAGCATGTTACGAGATGAGAATAGTTTATTAGTTCACGATTTGGAATGCGAGTGCTTAAAAGTACAAAGAAATTGGGTAATAAAATAGGATAATAGGAATCAGGCACGCTAATTATTACGCAAAACAATGTGAATATAGCTAGCTAGAAAACCTGCTAGTAGGTTATCTAATAAAGAATTTTGTGTTATATTCACATTGTTTTGCGCAACAATTATCGCGCCTAGCTCCTATTGCCCAATTTCTTTGTTAAAAAGAAGTCTTTGCGAATCCACTTATGGTTTAAAAATACGCTGACAACAATAATATTTAACAAAAGAAAATCGAACAAAAATGAAATTGTGCGCCGGTATTTGTTAACTAAGCTAGGAAATGATAATGAAAAAATTTATTCGTCATCGATATCTATTTGTTGGTAACTTAATACATAATAAAAGGAGATCGAACGGAAAGAAAATTATACGCTGGTATTTATTAACTAAGCTACAAAATAATAATGACAAAGATTTAAAGAATCTCGACATTTCATTTATTTCTATAACTTAATACATAGCAAAATGGGGTATAAATGGAAACAAAATTATATGCTATATTTAATTAAGCTGAGAGATAATAATAAAAATGCGGTTTATTGGTCACCGATCTCCATTTGTTTATGATGTAATTAAATTCATAATTATATCATAAACAGGAAAACAGAAAACTCCCCTTTCTAGATGTTCTTGTCTCTAAGAAACTGACGGTATCTTAGGCCATCAAGAAACCAACACACACAGATAGATACCTACATGCCGAGTCACATCACCACCCAGCACAAAAATAATCTGCAATCAATTCACTTGTACATAGAGCTTTCACCATCTCTGACAAAGAACATCTAGACAGACTCAATCACTTAAAAACAGCCTTACAGAAAAACGAACACGACAAAAAAGATATATAATAATCAAAACAATAAACATGCAAACAAGACAATGGTCTCTGACACACAATCAGACGAAAGAATCCTATCCATTTTCCCATATCAAAGGAATAATAGATCGAATTGGCAGAATATTAAACAAACACAATATCTGAACTATCTTTAAACTTAAAACCATCCAAAAAGATAAGACAAATCTTAAGAAATCCTAAAGATCAAAGCTTCACTCAGCTTCGCAGGAGTGTACAAAATACCTTATTCCTGCGAGTAAGTATACAGTGGGGAAACTGGGAGAATGATCAGCCTACGGATAAAAGAATACCAACATGATGTTAGGTTAAAAACATATCACGCGATCATCACTATCAGAACACAACATGGAAACTGAACACCAAATACTGCTTGACAAAACAATCACAATAGTCAACACATTACATCATACTTTCCAAGAAAGTATAGAGAAGTTATAGAGATACAAAAACACCTTAACAATCTAAATAGAGATAATGGCTACAACATAAATAAAATATGGAAAACTATTCTCTCGGTTAATGAGGACCAATGTCCCCCACCCTTCTCCCCTCCTCCATCCATAATTCTCTTCTCCCCCTCCACCACTCTACAAGTAGCGTAATATTAGGTGGAAAAAAATTCGTTTTTTTAATGCCATCTAACGGGAAAAACGCCATGAACTTTTTCCCATACCTAATATAATATATAAAAAGGGGCTACCCGGAGGACCAACTCAGTATCAGGTTGCTCCTCGCCCTGATGAAGTGAACTGCAAAATTCACGAAACGTTAGCATTCCAAGAATGGATCTGGACACGGAAGAAATCCGCGAAAGTAATCTTTAAATATAGAATGCGTTAATGTACTAGTAGCCGACCACCCGATCAGATACCGAGACGTAATTGTCCCAGTGTCTGACCACAACGCCGCGCACATCGCCGCAAGCTTCCACAGTTTGGATAGCGCGTTTGCCAGGCTATCCTCGCTCCCCAAGGATTAATATCTCGTTAATTATTGAGAAAACTTACAAAATGGTAGAGGACTTTTCGACTCAGTTTAGTCCGCTCTACCCATGAAATATTTGGCGATTATTTCCAGACATCTTATATAACTGTTATATTACTTCCATATAACGGAATATAACAGAGAATATAATGTGTGCATAACATTCTACATCCACGTCAGTTGTAATTTCCCTCAAATCATTGCAGCTATGTAATATAAATATAACTTGCAACTTGAAATTATAATAGTCATATAATAGTAATATAATTTGCTGTGTTTTCATTATAAAACTAGAATATAACTTATGTTGTTATATACATTATTCTAGCTTAATTTAATGCTTTTTGCACATTATTCCCAGAAAAGATCTTGGAATTAATTCTAAAGCGAAAACAAACGGAGCAGTTTGTTTTCGTTTAGAATTAATTCACAGACCTTGGATAATGTATAGCATTAGATAATGGATAACAGTCACATTCTGTTTTATAGCGTGTGTGTGGTTTTATAGCGTGTGTAAAATACATTCCCTTTTGTGGATATAAAAGACATATATAATAATTGATTTTAATTAATTTATTTATAAACTTCATACATAGTTTACACATAAATACATGTATATTTATAAATATTACTGAGTATTTCGAAGTATTTACTTGTAATATTCATATATTATATTTTTATGGTAATTGTTGATTTCAGCCCCACCTTCCGATGTTGATAAAATTAGATTCATTCGACGCATTTTTTGCATGAAATGAATGAATCTGACAGAAGAAAGTGTCGCTCTGTTCCGCAAACTGAGATTTAATTAATTAGTGAAGTTGTCAGATATTCAGGTAAGGAAATCTGTCACATCGTTGGCATTGAGGGTTATATAAATTCTCTCAGATTGTTTTGAACAAATTTTCTACTTAAAAAAAATTCTCTGTGTTTTAAAAACACAAATTCTTTGCTTTAAAATACGAATTATTTTTTATATAATTTTTGTTTTTATAGTAGAAAATTTCTTTTAAAACAAAGAATTTGTTTTTAAAGCAAACAAATACCCATAGTCAAAACAAATTTTCTACTGTAAAAACAAAAATTATATAGAAAATAATATATTGTATATGTTGATAACAAAACATTAGCTAATTTGGGGCTAAAATAAAACAAATTTGATTAGATTTTGATTAGGAAATTATAACCATCTGTGCTCGCCTTTGGCTATACATTTATCGATAAAGTCTGCTCACAAACTATGCCAGCAAAATGATGGCAAAAATGGAGCAGAATTTGCTTCATGTTCTGCTCTCAATCTACTCTCAATCTGCCGTTAGATTATGCAGAACTTTGTTCATTTTCTGCTACTAATTTGCTAGATCATGCAAAGCATGTCTAGCAGGCTTTGTCAGATTTCTGACAGCAATTTGCTAACAATGTCAGATAATACAAACTCTGGGTATGATTTATTTCCCTTCTGCAATCAAAAATTGGTAACAAGCCCTGCTCTGTCTGAAAATCTGTTTTCGCAGGTTTTGCTGCAGGTTAGGGTTTTTAAAATAAAGAATTGATATTTTTAAAGTAGAAAAATTGTATTTTTTAATTAAACCAGAGAATTTATTTTTAAAACAAAGAATTTATGTAATATTGAAGCAGATAATACTTATTATAGCCTCATTTACATGTTCTCTTGTCTATCTCTATGCCATCGATATAACAAATTTCTTAATTTGAATAGTCTTTACTATAATGATTAATATCTCCATTACGAAGCAGAACGATACTTTACCAAATTCGTTCATTTCGTGCAAAAACACATCGAATAAACTTAATCAAACTCGGAGGTATAAAGGTTAAACTCAATTATCACTTTTATATTTAAAATTCATTAATTCCAGGAACAGCTTTTAGTATGCACTGATATAATTTGTGCAATATAATGCAAGCGATTAAATTCACTAGTATTATTCTTCTAGCACAAGTAATACTCATTTGTCCGTAAATTCTCATGATTCAAGTACAAATTGTCACGTGTGTTGCGCTTTGTCATGCTTGACAGCTCGAAACTCGACTGGCACAAAGCTTCTCAACGTCGCGAATAGAGATTGTGACGTTAGAACCATAATTTAAATTATTTAATATTAATATAATCTCAACGAAACAATTGTTATATAACATGCAATGAGCTGTTTGTTTATTATAACACATAAATAATGAAACAACTTATTATATAGTTTCGTAATCCGATTGTATTATATATATAAAGTTATATAATTATAATATAAATAGAGTTGTTATTTCTATGTTATATTGTATTTATATTTAGTGTTTGCTGGGATATATCATTAGAATTAATATTATTTATTTAATTTGATATGGGATTTAATTTAGCTCCAATGGTTGATAAAATCTTTTAAAATTTTGTGGAATTTAACTTGGCGCCAGTTATTGATATCAAATCTTTTATAAATGATGCATATATTATAATTTAAAAATCATACAATTCTATTTAAAAAAGTGCAGATAACCTTTATATTTTTTCATGCCTCTATCCAGAAAAAAACAATATATCCAAAATACGTCTTCCTCGAACCACTTTCGTTTAAAACATTTTTTTGTATCATCAAAAATAAGTAAAATATTCAAGATGTTTGATTTAAGTGGACCACCTTGTATATGTAAAGATTTCTTAAAAGCTTAGAACAGTATTTATTATTGGGAGTACAAATAAGTTTCTGCCGTTTTTAATCAAAAATTAAGCATTTATTGTGAAAGAACGGTACATAATGTTTTATTCAAAATAGCCATCGCTAGTCACTACTTTTTCCCATTTTTCTGGTAGCAAGTGGATACGGAAGAACACTTCATCTTTTGAGGGTATTCAATCATCGATACAATTTTTGTATCTTCATATGATGTGAAGTGCTGCTCAGACAGGCCATGCGTCATCGGAACAAGTGGTAGTGAGAAGGAACAATACGGAGAATACGGCGGGTGGAGTAGAACTTCCCATTTGAGTGTTTCTAAGTAGATTTTGATCGGCGCCGCAACATGTGGTCGAGCATTATCATGCAGGAGAATAATTTTGTCATGCCTGTAGTAGTGGGCGCGTTTTTCCTTGAGTGCTCGGCTCAATCTCATCAATTGTGTTCGGTAGAGAGCCCCAGTCTCGTTCGGTTAATGGTCTCGTTCGATTTGAGCAACTCATAATACATGACACCAAGCTAATCCCACCAAATAAACAACATGAATTTTTTTCCATGAATATTCGGGTCGATGTTGAAGCCAGGTAGTCCCCATGATTTCCTCTTCTTTGAGTTATCGTAATGGATTTTTCATCACCAGTGACTATACGATACAAAAAACTCTTTCGTTTATGCCTGGCAAGCATTTCACATGTGAAAAATCGGCGTTCAACATTTCTCGGCTTCAGTTCATATGGAACCCAATTCCCTTGCTTTTGAATCATTCCCAATGATTTCAAATGATATGAAATTGTTTATTAAGTCACTCCTAATGTAAGTGCAAGTTTCTTTTTGCGTTTAGCATGAATCTTCATCCAATAATGTTTCCAATTCCGCGTCTTCGTACACTTTCGGCCTTCCGCTACGTTCTTTGTCTTCGACGTCAAATTAAACTTTTAAAACCACTCATGACAACTTCTCTCACTTAAGGCAACATCACCATATGCTTCTACAAGTAATCTATGAGCCTCAGCTGCAGATTTCTTGAAATTAAAGAAGTAAATCAAAAGTTCCCGCAAATGACGGCATTATTCAGCTCAAAACTCGACATTTTCGTACAAAAAAAAATATATGATGCTGATACAAAATCGCTAATATTTCAAAGTTATGGTGTTGCCGGATGTCCAATCGTACGATATGTCGTTTTACATCAAACAATTTTAACTATATAGTTTATTAGTGGCGCAATCTTTTGCAAACGGCGGAAACTTATTTGTACTCTCAATAATCAAATAAGAGATCTCGGTTTGAATAAGATGCATTGTTAATGAGTTTTAATTTTCTCCTCTTCCTTTTTTTTGTCTTTCCTTGTATTTTCTTCTCTTTGATTCTCTTTGTTTTTCCTTTTTTCTGTTCTTTTTCTCGCCCTAACGTGAAGTATAGTTACGATATAACCTGGAAATAAATAATAATGGAAATAAATAATACATAATATAACAAAATGTTATATTGTTATACTATTAATATA
>NW_017259183.1:3589692-3591276 GCF_001594045.1 Atta colombica | reverse complement strand
TATATATATATATATTACAAAATAACTATTATATAACTATTGCATTATTTTAATATGTACTTGTTAGTTTACAGTAAAGTAACAGCAACATAATCTCAATGTAACATGTTTGATAGATGTCGAAAGTAGATAACCGTTATATTATACAGGGTGATTCAGATCAATCCAAGTGTCCCTGAAGAAATGTATTTCTGACTGAATTCTAAGGCGATTTTTCTTTTATGAAAATTTTGTCTGAAGCTTTTTTACAAGAAGAAATAGCGTATCACGGATCGCATATAGGAGACTGACAGAAGCGGTTAGACGCGGGGCCTTTTTATGGTGGGGACATACACTGGACACATTTACATGTTTATAAAAACACGTTTCTTCCTACATTTCCCTTCTATCACGCTATCTCTTTATTTTTCACATATTTTAAATATTTCTATTTCAAATTAATTATAAAATAGAATGATGAAATTAAAATAAACATTGAACCCTTTGAGTATCGGATTACATTTTAATTACATTGATAAATTGTTAGAAAAATGTCGTAAAAGAACGAAATTAGACAATAACTACATGCAATAAGTATTATAAAACTATTATTGACATACAAATATAATTATTTCAGTTCGTCGAATTCTAAGAGCATTTCTTACAATTCGACTAAAATACTTATTAGACTTAATTGTATGTCAATAGGCATTATAATATTTATAGCAATTATTTGTTTAATTTCTCAATGTTATGAAAATTTCTCTAACAATTTTATCTGCGCTATCGAACTCGTAGTATTTATTATATACTCATAAGAAGTTTTATGAGAAACAAGCTTTTTAACATTCAAAGAATTATGAATGTTTAAAACAAAAAACGTAAGCCAAATACATTTTAAAAGGTTATTATTATCTTAATTATAAAATTGTTATTATCTTGTAGATGTTTAATAATACCATTTTGCTCTAGTTTGTTGAAATAATTGGAAGAATAAGTTTGGATACACCGTAATAATGATCGACAATTGTTTACTGTAATTCATTTCCATCACTCGAATATTAAATGTCTTTTATTATAAGTACATAGATATATCTAGTCACATATTTCCACGATAAGATTCTTCTTATCGCGATCTTAAGATAAATTATGTCATGTTTCAATAAAAAAAAAAAAAATCAAACAAAGAAGGATTCAGTATCAATTTCAACGACGCAAAACAGGCCGGTATTTACAGATTCTTGCATTTAAGATTGTAATACAGTCTTAAGATGTCGTAAGTCAATCCGAAGATTGTATTAGTATCTTGAGACATTATTTAAGACGGTTTTGAAATAAGAATGAACTATGAATACCGTCCCATGTTTCGCGTTTCACAGTTGCTCTTGCTCCCTATTGACGCATAGCAAAAGTAGGCGTAGTTTGGCCAAACTTGCACACATTAATCCTTCCATCATGATAATAAACTTATTGCAGAAAGTCCGTAAGGGTTATACATATGAAACGACATAAGCTACATAAGCATAGCTTAAGGCCGGATGAATCATTCAGCATAAAGATATTATATTGATTTATATAAGATGCTGATGCAGCGGTCTTATACAA
>NW_017259183.1:3585579-3589592 GCF_001594045.1 Atta colombica | reverse complement strand
ATATATATATATATATATATGGTAAATGAGATTATGTAACTATAATAACTCATTATATAACAATTACATAACATTGAAATTATTTATATTATAATCATATAACATTTCAGCATGTTATGTAATCATTCTGTAACTTTCTGTAACTATACAACAGTTATATAACGTTTATTACATTGTTATATTTTAATTATTTTAGTTTCACAAATTTTCTTATATTCGGAATCAATTTGATATTGAAACATGTCAATTTCTAAAAGAATTTTGTAACCTGACAAAATTAAACGTTAATGTTAGAGCACGTATTAGATTTTTGAAATCTTGCATTAATTTTAATTTAGTTCCTCCTTTAAAAAGATACACTAATACTAGTAATTTAGCATTATACAATAAGTATTCTTATAAATGATTTGAGAGAATACAATTATGTAAAAGCAATTTATGCAAGCAAATAATGTAAAAGCAATTTTGCAATTAGAATTAAAGGACTCATACCATCACTTACATTTTTATTTCTCCTTTAAAATTCACTTACCAGCCTCCATAGTTTGCGAATTTTTTAAAGTTTAAGTTTAGATAACATTAATAGTTTTAATTTTTTTCAACATATATACAATGAGAATTGATCCAATGGTTGAGGAAAAAAAACTTGAAAAATAAAAGATTAAATATTAATTTCTTATGTTTGTCTTGCTTCTAACAAGGATTTTCAAAATAAGATTATAAGGAAATTCTTAATGAAAGTCTTTACAGTTTATAGAAAAAATATATATTTCGGCAGAACTATTTGGAGAAGCGATTCTTCTAGATTCTATAAATGAAAAATGGTTTCTTAATGTAAACAATGTTGACATTCCTATAGAAGTTCAGTATCAGTTACAGTTAGGGGAAGGCTTTGGCCTTCCTATTAATAAACACAATATTGATATTAATTGGACATTAATTGAATTCATTAAAAATATTAAAAACAATATTATTGGTCGTCGGAATAACATAATTAACTTTGTTAGAAATAATACGATTCTTGAGAAGTTTCAGAATGAATTTCCCAGGACAAATTCTAATAATAAATTATTATTTAAAAATTATTTAACAAAAAAATATTTAACAATAAAATTTGTTAAGGATCATTCTGAAATATTAATCTCTAAAGCAAATAAAAGAAATATCACCGTTGCTCAAAATAACCTAGATTACATATCTAAGAATCGATTTTCAGACAATAATATATATGAAATGAATAATATATATGAATGAATAACTAAAGATCTTACAAAAAAAACTTACGATTTGCGTAACATGCTTAATAGATGGATAAGAAAAGGGTGGATAAGAAAAATTTACAGATGATTTGGCATATCGGAGATTGTATACTGAGCGGATTCCTAGAGCTTACGATTTAACAAAGATTCATAAACAAAATTATCCTCTTAGAATCATTGTCTATAAATAGCCTACTATATAATATCATTGTTTCTATAATATCATTAACGATTCCATAGCTCCTAGTTTTATAAAAAATAGTTTTGATCTCATTAATAAATTAAAAGATATCAAACTAGAACCAGATTCTATGTTGATTTCCTCGTAGTATCCCTATTCACTAATATACCTATAGTATATTATATATACTATATATTTGGCATCTGATAGTGTTGTTAGAAAGTGGGATTCCATATCTAAGGAAATAAAAATTTCTTTAGATGAATTTTTGATTGCCTTTCGGATGGTTTTGAATTCTACTATTTTTATCTTTAATAAAAAAATGTACAAACAGATATTTGGGACTCCTATGGGGTCACCCTTGTCACCAATCGTTGTAAATATGGTTATGCAGGACTTTAAAGAAATTGCGATTGGAATGCTGTCTGTTCGGTTGTTATTTTATTATCGATATGTTGACGATATTATTTTAACTCCATTTGAGAGTATTAGTAATATCTTTAATTCATTACACACTAGACTGCAGTTCATTATGGAAGTTGGCATTGATGGAAAAATAAGTTTTTTGGATATCAGATTGATTATTGAAGAACGTAATCTTATTTTCGATGTATATCGCAACTTTTTCTGGTAGATTCTTTAATTTCTATTCACAATATCCACTTTGTCATAAAAGAGGAATTGTAATTTATGGAGTTGTGAATAAGATTTTTCGTTTGTGTCATTCGAAGTTCTAACAAAATAATTTAATTGATTATTTCTATTAATATTTTTTTACAGAATGGATATCCTCTATATTTTATTTTTTCGACTATTCATAATAGAATTAAATTTCATATCAACATATTAATAGTTTGAATAATAACAAGGATAATACAGAAAAATTTTTTATTATTCCATATGTCAATACAATATCTGAAAAATTTACATCTATCGTTAACATATTTAATTGTAAATTGGCATTCCTAACACATTAAAAAATTTCATAAAAAGAGAAAAGAACGAGCTGGAATATAACTTTCATAATTAAAATATAGTTTACAGAATATCTCGTAAGGATTGTGTTGTTAGTTACGTTAGCCAAACAAAAAGATAGTTAAAAACTAGAAGCATGAACATGTTTCAGATATTAATATAAATTCAAAATTTCCATTTCTAACCACTGTATGGAGGAGAATCACAACTTTAAATGGGATAAAATGGACATATTAGATATAGAGTCTTCATACAATAAAAAAAGGTTAATATCTGAAATCTGAATATCTGGTTCATATTAAAAAACAGAAACATGAATTAAATAGACAAAACGACACAGAGTCTTTGCCTGAATTGTATTCTAACATTATACATTTTCTTTCTTCCTCCTAATATCTTTTTTCTTTTTTTCCCCCTGTTTTGCCGTTTTTCCGTTTTCAATAAATGTTTTCCTTCTCAACATTTTGCGTTTCATTGCGTTTTTCATTGCGTTATCCAACGTAGTGAAAGTCAGATGTTCATTACTCTTGCAAACTTCCATTAAAAAACCAATGTATTGTACCATAATATGGATTATTACCATCTACCTGCGTTTTTTTTTCTCTCTTTTTATTAATGGATTCTCAACATTTATCGATATATTATTGACAAAGTATATTATTATATTACTAATTTGTATTAATTTTTTTGTTCACGGTCACTTTTCTAGAATATTGTTTTCTGACTTTGGTTTCTGATATAAATGACTCGCAGTGTATTACACAAAATGAAAAATATGAGATTTAAAATTATATGAGTTTTGTAATATCATATATATTTTTGATTTATAGCGATGTTTAAATATTACGGCAACATTGAAAATGACTCGAACGGAGTCATTTTAACTTTAATTTGCAATGAGTGGGAAATTACACTAATATATACATTATATGTAATCAACATGTTACATTATCTGTTATATTCTTTATAAAGATTATGCGTTTCGCGGGTTTCTTCTGTGTCCAGATCCATTTTTGCAGTCCACTTCATCAGGGCGAAGAGCAATTTGATACTGAGCTATTCCTTCTGACTGTTCCTTTTATATTACGCTACTTGTTAGAGTGATGGGGGGGAAAGAAGAGAATTGTGAATGGAGGGAAGGAGGAGAGATGGGGGAAATTGGTCAGTCTTCAATAACTGTTATATTCTGTTTTATTACAGCAATATAACAGTTATATAACTGCGTTTACTGAGTTGTTATTATCTTATAAATGTTCAATTTCATTTTGCTCTAGCTTCTTGAAACAGTTGGAGGAATAAGTTTGGATATACCGTAATAATACTCGACATAACTGTTTACTGTAATTCATTTCCATCATTCAAATATTAAATGTTTTTTAAGAACATAGGTATCTAGTCACACATTTCCATGATGAGATTCTTCTTTTATAGATTATGTCACGTTTCCATATATTGATACAATTCGATTACACTCACTTGATAACACGAGGAATTTATTAACTGGTTTATCAGTTAATGACTAACAATCACAAACAATTGATTATTCGTGTGATTTTCAATCACACGAAGCTTTAAAACGTGTATAAGTCCGTACACAA
>NW_017259183.1:3576763-3585109 GCF_001594045.1 Atta colombica | reverse complement strand
GTAATAACAACTTTATAATTAAGATAAGAATAAGCTTTTAAAGCATATTTGGCTTATATTTTTGTTTTAAACATTCATAACTCTTTGAATATTAAATGCACGATCGCGTTTCTGATAAAACTTCTCATAAGTATGTAATAAATACTACAAACGAGATAGCGCAGATAAAATTGTTAAAATTTTTATAAAACTAAGAAATTAGACAATGATTGCGTGCCACAAGTACTATAATAAACCTATTAACATACGATTAAGTCTAACAAGTATTTCAGTATGTCAAATTGTAAGAATTCGCTCTTAAAATTCAATGAACTGAAATAATAAATAATGAAATAAATAATTGTATTTGTAAATCAATTATTAGGAGTACAAATAAGTTTCCGCCGTTTGCAAAAGACGGCGCCATTAATAAACTATATAGTTAAAATTGTTTGATGTAAAACGACATATCGTAAGATTGGACATCCGGCAACACCATAACCTTGAAATATGAGCGATTTTGTATCAGCATCATATTAGGTGTACAACTTTACTTCCGTTTTTTTTCCGAAATTCGAGGCTTTATTGTAAAAAACTGGTTATACATTTATGATTCAAAGTATTGTCCATCGCTGGCCACTACTTTCTCCCATCTTTCGGGTAGCGTACGAATCCCGCGTCGAAAAAACTGGTCATCTTTTGAGGCTATCCACGAATCGATCCAATTTTTTACTTCTTCATAAGACCGGAAGTGCTGGTCAGCCAGGCCGTGTGCCATTGATCGAAACAAGTGATAGTCAGAGGGAGCAACGTTTGGAGAATACGGCGGGTGGGGTAGGACTTCCCATTTCAACGTTTCCAAATATGTCTTGACCACTTTCGCAACATGGGGTCGAGCATTGTCATGCTGCAAAATCACTTTATCGCGTTTTATTGCGGCCGTTTGTCTTTCAATGCTCGGCTCAAACGCATCAATTGCGTTCGATACCGATCGCCTGTGATTGTTTCAATCGGTTTTAACAGTTCATAATACACTACGCCGAGCTGGTCCCACCAAATACAGAGCATGACCTTGGACATCAAAATCACCGTTCTTGAAGCGATGAAACCACTCACGTCACGTCCTTTCACTAATAACGGCCTCACCATAAGTATTTGAGAGCATTCGATGAGTCTCAGCCGCAGATTTCTTCATATTGAAGCAAAAAATTAAAACCTCCCACAAATGACGAGAATTTGACTCGTAAACTGACATTTTCAATCGAGAATAACTTTATGATGCAGACACAAATCGACTAATGTTTCTATGGGGTTATGTTGACAGATGTCCAAGTTTATTGTATGACATCTATGATCTATTTATTTCGATCACCACTTACCGCTAAAGTCAGCTATTGGAAAATACGGCGGAAGCAAAGTTGTACACCTAATATATTTTTTTTGTACGAAAATGTCGAATTTTGAGCCGAATAAGCGTCATTTGCGGGAACTTTTGATTTACTTCTTTAATTTGAAGAAATCTGCAGCTGAGGCTCATAGATTGCTTGTAGAAGCATATAAGGTGATGCTGCCTTAAATGAGAAAAGTTGTCGTGAGAGGTTTCAAAAGTTAAAGAACGGTGAATTTCGAAGATAAAGAACGTAGCGGAAGGCCGAAAGTGTATGAAGGCGCGGAATTGGAATTATTGGATGAAGATTCGTGCTAAATGCAAAAAGAACTTGCATTTACATTAGGAGTGACTCAATAAACAATTTCATATCGTTTGAAATCCTTGGGAATGATTCAAAAGCAAGGGAATTGGGTTCCATATGAACTGAAGCCGAGAAATGTTGAATGCCGATTTTTCATATGTGAAATGCTGCTTGCCAGGCATAAACGAAAGAGTTTTTTGCATCGTATAGTCACTGGTGATGAAAAATGGAATATCCACTACGATAACCCAAAAAAGAGGAAATCATGAGAATCAGCATCGACAGCCAAGCCGAATATTTATGGAAAAATACTCATGTTGTATTTGGTGGAATCAGCTTGGTGTTGTGTATTATGAGTTGCTCAACCCGAACGAGACCATTACTGGGGCTCTCTACAGAACACAATTGATGAGATTGAGCCGAGCACTCAAGGAAAAACGCGCCCACTACTACTCCACAAAATTATTCTCCTGCATGATAATGCTCGACCACATGTTGCGGCGCCGGTCAAAACCTATTTAGAAACACTCAAATGGGAAGTTCTATCTCACCCGCCATATTCTCCATATTGCTCCTTCTCACTACCACTTGTTCCGATCGATGACGCATGGTCTGTCTGAGCAGCACTTCACATCAAGATATCAAATGAAGATACCAAAAATTGTCGATGATTGGATCGGATTTGATATTCGAATTATATGGAATTTAACTTGGCGTCAATTTGGTTGATATCAAATCTTTTATAAGAATGATACATATCATTAGAGCTAAGTAAAGAACAAGATAGTACCATATTTTACTTTTTTAATTTAACTTTTAGAATTTAACTTCGTTAGTTAAGATTGTAGCATCTGAGTCTAATTATTCATTTGATGCATTAATTTTTTTTGAAGAGTAATAATTTTTGACAGAGAAGTTAATGTTGCCATTACTTGGAAATAAGAAGACCTTCAATAAGAATATCCTTGAAAAAAAATTAAAACTATTATTAATTGAATTAAATACTTAGTATTATATACGAAAGACCGATTTCACCAACTCGATTAAGCCGATCGGTATCAACCATAAGTGATCAATTCTACTAAACAGCAAATACGGTTAGTCAATTCCACGGTCAATTAAGTAATTGATGAAACCGGCCCAAATAATTCTTCACGGAAAGCAAGCACGCATGCTTAGCGCTTCTTTACCTTTTTTTAAAAAGGTAAGTTTATATAAATAACAAAAAAGTATTATTTGTGTTTTATTTTTTATTTTGATAGAAATTAACTTGATTAGTTCAAGATTGTAGGTTTTAATTTTTCATATTTTTTATTATTTTTTATTTATTTCATATTTTTTTATTTAATATATTAATTTTTTTTGAAGAGTAATAATTTTTGACAGAGAATTACCAGATGTATAAGCTTAAATCCGCTGTTTTTTAGTCAGAAAAACATATTTTTTTTCCTAGGAAGCAAAAACAAAGTACTTGCCCTCGCTAACTATACATTTTTCCCATTTTTCGAGCAATTTGTGTATACCACGCCAAAAAAATTCCTCATCTTTCGAGACAAACCACTTATCAAGCCATTTTCGGACGTCTTCGTAAGAATCGAAGTGCTCAGCGAGCGCGTGGCCCATCGACGAAAACAGATGATAGTCAGAAGATGCCAGGTCTGGTGAGTAAGCGGGATGGGGTAGCTCACTTCCCAGTTGAGTGTCTCCAAGTAGTTTTGGACCATTGTTGACGTGTGCGATGATGCGTTGTCGTGGAGGAAAATCAGCTTGTCATGTCTTTTCCGATAATGCGGCCTTTTTTCACGCATAGCATGGTGCAATTTGATCAGTTGTTGATGATAGGTGAGCATTAACAGTTTCACCAGGTTTTAATAGCTCGTAGTAGATGACACCCTCCTGATCCCACCAAACGCACAACATCATCTTTCATCCGACGATTTGATCTTGAGGAAGATGTCGATAGGGCGGGATCAACCCAAGATTTCTTGCGTTTAGGATTTCTGAAAATAGATCCACTTTTCATCACCTGTCACAATCCGATGCAAGAACGACTTCCTTTTTTGTCTGGCAAGCAGAATTTGGCATGTGTTTTGGCGTCGCTCCATCTGCCGTTCAGTTCATGCGGCACTCATTTTCCGATCTTTTAAACCTTCCCCATGGTATGTAGCTGCATGGAAATGGCTGCTTGCTCGGCAAGCATTTTTTGAGATTGGGTCCTCGTCCAAAAGAGCCTGCAATTGACAGTCCTCAACCTTCCTGGGCCGATTTTCACACTTCTTGTCACTCAGGTCAAAATTGTCGTCATTGAACCGGAGAAACCAATCTCTGCACGTTGTTTCCGATAAAGTATTGTCGCCATAGACCTCCACAAGCATTCGATGCGATTCAGCAGCCGATTTCTTCAAATTGAAACAGAAAAGCAAAGCTTCTCGCATATGCTTTTTTTTTAGCAAAAAACTAGACATGATTACGAAAGAGAAAATGTATGTTATTGTATGAATTGCTGATGATATGCACTGGTTAATCTTGACAGATGTCAAACACATAAAAAAAAGTATGTTGTGTACCCAGGGTAGCTTTGTACGCTCACTAATGCCACCTATGAGCGGATTTCAGCTTATACATCTAGTAAAGTTGCCATTACTTCAATTGGAATAATATTATAACATTATAACATATTAAAATAACATTCTGAACTTAACACAACCTTTACAAATATAAAAAAGGTCATCTTTTATATTTTCGTCCTCAGTTTTTGACTGAACTATGTACCAAATAATACATTGCAATGAAGATATTAATTACAAAAAAGTTTCAGATTGAAGTAACAATCGTTATCATAGCTGGAAGGGGGGGGGGAGTTAACAATTACGTCTATTCAAAAATCCATTTGATTTTCCTTTCTACTCTGATAATAATTTTTACTTCATCTTTAAATCTCTCTGTGATTAATGTCTGAATATAAGATAAAATTTTTGGTTCAGTTCCAAAATTAAATGCCAAAAAACGGGCGATTTTCACGGTCAGTCTTTTTCTATAGAAACTATGTAATCAAATTTAACGTAAAACATTTACGAAGAAATGTATTGGAGTATCTTTTATTATTGAAAACTTTGAAATCACCACAGAAAAGCAATCAAAATTCAACTCATACAAATTTATTGCTTTAATCACTGCTTTACAAACACAAATTCATTGCTTTAAAAACATAAATTTACTACTTTAAAAACAAAAATTCGTTGCTTTAAACTCACAAATTCTTTGCATTAGGAGTGAATTTGTGTTTTTAAAAGCCAGTTTCTCCAACACCGATCAAGCTTAATCGTGACCCGCTAATGTTAGAAAGAGACAAACTTTTTAGCGTCAACCATAGATAAAATTACATAGAGTAAACTAATTTTAACCGTAATTGGTCTCAGTACAGTCCCATAGTGCGAAATTGACGCAATGCGGAATTAGTGGATCGCTCGTGATAGATCGTAACTTCATTCCGCCGATTCCGCCATTTTTTGTTGCGCAAGTTTATTTCTTTTGCGGATTCCACCGATGCCTGCATGTGTACATATGTATATTTATAAAAACTAACTTCTTTAAACTGATTTAATGGAGAAAAATCTCCTACAAGAGCATGATTAATCAATATGCTGAGACGTGTTCGGATTTCCACTTGGTATTCTCCGTGATATCATTCTTGTTTAACATTCGGCAAATAACAAGAATGGAGTGATACTTGGGTAGCACTCGGGTGGAATCTAAACGTAATCCTGAAGATAATTAAGTCTCCAAATAAATACGGAGGTCAATATAGTCAGAACATGAATGTCGTATATGTAGTATACAAAAGCGAAAATCTAAATCAAAATCAAAATGGGTACACAATGAAGACAGGGCAATGTATATATGTATGTGTGATCCACAAGAGTTTAATGTCCTATGTCCTATGGAGCGGAACTTGCAGATGCGCAATCAATGCGAGCCAATAACAAACGCTATTCCGGATCTAATGAAAGTGATCGACGGGAAATTTCTTGTGATTGATCAGCGCTAATTCCGTATTCCGGAAATTCCGCTCCATGGGAGACATAAGAAAACACATTTTAGCGGAACGGAATCGGCTGAATAAAGCCACGAGCATTCCGCCAATTCTGCACATGGGACCGCATTCTCAGGGTGTCATCCCATGTACACGGAATCGGAATGACGGCACGGATTTCTTATCAGAAAATTGAATTCACTACAATTCCGTACCGTCCAAAGAAATTTCTCTACCCAGAGAAATTTCTTTGGACGGTACGGAATTGTAGTGAATTGTAGTGTACGGAATTGTACGGAATTGTAGTGAAGACGGGTGTCTTATATAGTCGAAACGGAAATAGACGGAATGTCGCAAGCTAATTTGCTTAATTTAATCGATATTTCATTAATTCAATATGACTAAAGCAGTAATATGTAAAGCAGTAATTTGTGCAGTTATCTTATCTATAAAATTATTTTGAATACTCGAAAACAATACTGAATTATAAGAGTGAGATATATTTTGTTACTAAAATTCCATTGCGTATGGAACGGGTAGAGAAAATTTTTACGGAACGGAATGGCATGTTTGGCTAAGTTAATTGAATCTAAAAATTGAAACGAATATTCAGAAATTTTTTTTTGTAAATCTACAATGATGGATGAAAAAGTATTATTACTAATGTTAAAATTATTATGAAAGGCAAGAAATGTGCCAAGTTGGCATGCTATTCCGATTTAAGAGTGTGTGAAAATTTTATTTCGCTTATAATGTTATTGCAATAATAGAAATATAGATATACAAGAAAACGAAAATTCTGGATGCAGTCAATGTTTACACAAAGAATGAGGCGTCTCCATGACACAAGCGACAATTTAGTCCTTGAAATACGATCATAAGAAGTTCTTCAATTATTTCAGAATGACATCGGTATTATTTGAAGAACTACTGACATTAGTTGGACTACGTATATATAAAACAAGAATATATCTTATTGAAAAATAAGAATTATTATTAATTTTCTTCTTCGAAGTTGTCAAATTCTCAACCATCAACAATAGCTGGATCGACATAGCCTGCAATTGACATGACATTCCGTTGATTCTGTATCGTTTCTATACTGTTTCAGCCATGATTCCGGTGGTTCCGATACAGTAAAGAAACTTCTTACAGAACGGAATGCTAGTGAACTCATTTCTAGTAAGAAATCCGTTCTGACATTCCGATTTTGTGTACATGGGACGGCACCCTCAGGGTACGCTCCCATAGGATGCAGAACTACGGAACGTTCGTAATTGGCTTCATTCCGTTGATTCCGCTGTTTTCTGTTGCGCAAAATTATTGGTCACAGCACAGATTCTGACATAATGGCTCCGCTACACCAATATATCTCTCTATCCAAGAATATATCTTTAGAATGAAAACATCGGTAAAACTATACACACATTGGATATCACGTGTCGCGCGCGATGAATATCGCGCTGGAGACGTAATGCATAGTGCATAAGGGAATCTATTAATCGAAATTCTTCTTTTCCATGGAATGGGAGGAAAGAAAAGATTTTAATTAGTTGATTCGCTTCTCAATTAGAAATAATTTCTCAAAAAGATGTCCTTTCGATGTCGAAAATAGAAGTCTAAAGTTTTCGAAATTTCTATTGATTTCGATGGATTTTTGGTTCCAATTTCGATTAATTTTCGAATTGAAAATAAAATCTTGAATTGATCTAGTCAACATAAAAATATACTACTAGTGTCACTAATGCAATAAATAAATTCGACAAGTAGTGTCACTAATAGCGTAATACCTAGGTGGAAAAAATTTCATTGAAATTTTATTGTGAAAATAAGTATTATTGATTAGCATCATATTTCAGAGAGTACACGATAAAATTATAATAAAAAAAAATTTATTTTATGAATTCGAGAACTAATTTTATGATGTATCCATGCGCGGCCCATCCGAATCCGAACCTCCACTTACTATGCTTCATTTCTGTAATCGTACGAGAATTGCTCCTTCGAAGACCCCCATGTACATCTACAGGGCCATTTAAAATTTGGAATTTAATTTGGCTCTAAGAAAAAACGCATGAATATTTTTCAAAGTTTATGGCTTTATTGGAAAGGTAGTACATTGCCATTTACCAAGGTCTTTATTCAAAATTCTTCTCAAAAAGAAGTGCGTGAAATGTTCAAGTTTTGAGATGGCGAGTTGATGTTGATGGTTGTTCAAGCACACTCTGAGCAACAGCAGCAATGTTTTCGGTTGACCTTACTGAACGAACACGTGAACGAGTTGCTTTATCCAATAAAGATTAAGTTTGCTGAATTCGCTTCACAAATTGATCCACAAACTGCGTTGAAGATATTTCTTTTCTACCAAATTTTCCACGTAAATTTCTTACAGTTTGGGTTGAAGACTCACTATTTTGGAAGTAAGGTTTCAATATTTCCCAATTTTGTTCAAGTGTATATCCATTTCGTAAATGTCAAACAAAAAACTAAATTTCTGATATGTCATAAATGTTATTACGTCTTTCAAACTCAAAATAACCGGTAGTTGAAATTCCAAATGCTAGATGGCCCACCCTGTATAATGCCAATGGATGTAGTTGTAGCATATCTATTCAAAGATGTTGTGAAAGAGATGATAATAGT
>NW_017259183.1:3571664-3576663 GCF_001594045.1 Atta colombica | reverse complement strand
ATATTTAACATTAATAATATTCTTTTGTGTTTCATCTCTTATATATGTATATTTTTTATTCTAATAAATTTTTTAGACCAAATATTACAATTATTGGAAGTAGTTCTATGTTACATTATATGTCGTTATATACTACTACAGTAGTATACTAACTAGTAGTGTTACTGTAGTATACTAGTAGTATACTACTATACTAGTATACTACAGTAACACTACTGGCTCAGCATTGACACTATTGCGTATCAGTAGTAATACTACTGCAGTAGCAGTGACACTAGTAGTATTTTTATACTTCTAAATGATATTGGATTTGTATGATATTGGATCTTGTATGATAGACCAATTTAAATTTCATTAATTTAAAAATCGAGATTGTTTCGATATCGATTCAAGTTAGAATTAGCTGGATTTTGATAGAATCAATGATATTTTTCCTTGATTTCGTTTTCATTTATGAGAGACATTATTCTCTGAAATTCCTCAATACAAAAGTGTAATAAGATTATATTAAGATTATATAAGATTAAATAAGATTATAATAAGATTATATTATAATAAGATTATAATAAGATTATAAATAAACTACAAAGTACAAATAAAAGTAATGTTATTTAGCAGGAGTAGAACAATAAAATAAGAACAATAAAACAAAATAATACAAAGAATAACTAGAAGAAAAGATGTAGACTTTACGACAGTTGTAAAAAATATCCTGATTCATAAAAAAGAATTCCACAATTTTCAAAAAGTTATAAAATTATTTATAAATTCTGAAAAATTTTGAGAAAACTTTTATGATTAGAGCAATATTGTCGAAATGAAATCGAAAAAAATGTTGATTCGACCTATTTTGAATGAAAATATTCAAAATACAAGATGACGTATCACAAATTTACGTACCAAAAATATGATATTAAAAATGTATCAAATTCTCATTGCACTCTCTACATACGTAATTTTTTACGAAAATGTTGAAATTTCGATGCAAGTTTCGAATCGACAACTTTTTCATCGAAACGACGTCTTTTCGAGAAACTATTTCTGACTGGGTTATGCGTCATGCAAAAATCTGTGCTGCGGCCTTATTTCTTTTGTAGATTCCGTCAATGCGTGTACAACCGGTCACAGAAAGATTGCAACACTTTTTTTTCGATGGGTTTTAGAATGCAGCTTACTCACCGAATGATTGTTCTTATTTATAGATCCATGAGTAAGTACCAATCATTTGGAGAGCAAACTACGTCTGTGGCCAGTTGTATATGTCATAAACTTATAAAATAGACGGAATTTATACGAGAGAAGCTGAAGACAATATTGAAGGACAGCTCTACTCCAGATATGGTTGTTTCTCTCTTTTACAGTGAGCGGTGGGGGGGCCAATCAGCTTGATCGTAAGACCACAATTCTCGAACGTCTATCTTGCTTTCGGTCACTTGCCAGCTTGTCGTGGCGATCAAATAATTCACTAGAAAAGAAGAGAACTACTCCGTGATTATTTCTTTCTCTTTCTATCAACTAAGTCTTCAGTTCTCTCGTATGAATATTCCGTCTATCTTATAAGTCTATGCAACATAAACTCATAAAAACTAACCTTAAATTAGTTTAAACGGAGAAAATTATCTCCTACAAGCGCATAATTAGGCTTCTAATCCAGCGTGAATCCAGCAAATGGGACATAAGAAAATGAATTTTTTCAGATTGAAAATCACATATACATATAGGGACATTGCCGACTGTGTTTTATATACTCATTTTAATTTTGTATTTTCGCTTTTCTATATACTATATATATATATGTACAACATTTTGTATAATATATATATGACATATTCTGATCATATTGACTTCCGTATTTATCTGAAGACTTAATTAATTACTTTTAGGATTATGTTCAGATTCTCACCCGAGTGCTACCCAGGTACCATTCGGGTGGGAATCTGAACGAAAATACAAATCAAAATTAAAATGAGTATATAAAACACAGTCAGCAATGTCCCTATATGTATATGTGATTTTCGATCCGAAGGAATTCATTTTCCTATATTCCATGTGCTGAATTCACACTGGACGAGCATCAACGTTACGTGCTACCAATCAGAAAGCAGAATTTTATTTCGTGTTGATACAAAGCAAAATCCTTTTTCTGATTAATGTAGTGCGTCGTACAACACACGTCAGATCCAGTGTGAATCCAGCAATTGATCCGAAAGAATTCATTTTCCTATGTCCCATTGGGTGGAACTTGCGAATGTGAAATCAATGTAAGCACTGTTATTCCGGTAGATTTAATACTCGTATTCATAGTCAGGCCTTATATTTAAAGCTTCCTTAAATTTATCTTTAGATATTCTACGAATTATTTCATTGGTTGCTGAGCATCTAAAGATAAATTTAAGGAAGTCTTAAGTACAAGATCTGACTATGAATACGCATATATATAATATTCCGGTTACCTCAAATATTGATAAAAATACTTTTAGTCGATTTATTTAGTCGATATTTTCACAAAATTAAATGTCCAAATAATATCGAGATTATCATTGAGGAATTGTAAGCACATTTAATCGGATTTAATAACAGTGATGAAAATACATCCAATCTATACGTTTTTGTACAAAAATAAGTAACAGTTTGACAAAAAAAGTGTCGCTCTGCCTCATGAACTGTGATTAGTTATTGAAATCGAGGTGTAACTATTCAGGTTAAGAAGTTAGTCACATCGACGAAATATAAAGTCTGATTATGAATACGAGTAATAATAGCCACAATCGCACTTATTTCAGATCACCAATCTTCCCTCTTATTCCGAGCGTTACAGCATTTGTGGTACGACCTCATAGCTACAGGAAATGAAGAACTAATATTTAATATGATTGTCATATGGAAATCATTGTTTCCGGCCGACATTTTTATGTAAGCCTATGGCTGCGTTCATTATGGATGATCACGCACTTGAAGTGCTGAATATGGCTGAGTTCATTGTGAACGCTTACTGAGAAAAATGCTATTAGAATCTTTTAAATTTTCGGAAGTGCTCCGACCAACTTCAAATCTATAAGCATAATAATATACTTTTAGTGTTATTATTAATGCTACTACTAGTGCAGGAATAAATTCGAATCACTATTATATATACTGTTCTTTTGCATTTGTATTCAAATCATTTTTATATGTATTATAATAGTGCACTAGACAATGCCATTACTCGTTCCAGCAGTAACACTTGTACATTACTGCACTACTACACTACTGCACTAATAGTGTCATCCGAGTAGTAATACTACACTTCCATACTATTAATCACGAATAGTATCACTACTCATACCAGCAGTGGCACTATTATATTTCAGTAGTAACACTACTAGATTAGTAGTATATTTTTATTCGGGAAACGTAGCAACACTAAGTAACATGTAACAAATATGACGCCACAAAGGCTGGTAACGGAAAAATATAATAATAGTTTAGTGGCTCTGACTTGTTCAATTCCTCCGCGATCGCGTAACTGTAAAATAACAATAACGTCGATAACTTCATCTTATAATCTCTACAGAGTGTAGAATGTGCAAAACCGTCGCAGCGCTTGCAACGCTCGTTGATCATGTGTGATGTAACCATGCATTGCTAGCGCTACATTTGCCTCTTGCGCCAAAAATTCAAAGAGGATATTACTCTCATTCCGTAGTGACAACGACGACGACGATGTTTCTTAATTTTTTCTTAATAAAAGTTTCAGATTCGTATTTTGTGTCACAATATCTCCGCTTATAGAGCACATAGAGAAAAAATAAAAACATTTTTATTATATATCCCGAGTGATTGCAATCCATTGAGCACACTTAAAACTTGATCGGTTTATTAGCCTTTATTGAAATTCGATAATCTCGATCTGGAGCAACTTACCGATTCGCGTAAAGTATTGCTAGCTTAGCGCCATTACCAGTGTCTCCAGATATTCTTATCATGTCTATATATCTGTTGTTTTCTGATGATGACTGAAAATAAAAATAATTATCTGATAAAAGAAGCGAAAGCATATGTTATTTGTTTGAGTGATTAGAGCATAGTAAAAAATTAGTTCTGCATTAAAAAATTAGCTTGTTAGTATTCCAAACAGAATAACAAATCCCAATAATGTCAAAATGATATTTAAATGATATTTAAATGAATCGGAAATAATTAAAAAATGACTTTTAGTGAACATTTTGGAGTCATTTTGACATTATTTTGATATCATAATGACTTGTTCTATTTGAGATTGTTATGTACTGAACCCCATGGCCTAGTTTACACATCGTATACTTGATATTAACTAGGGTATTAATTAGTAACTATCTATATACTTTCTATTGAATTATCTTAATTTCGGCGATACGTGTAAACATATATATCATGTGTGTATTTAATCATTTTAATATATATTGTATCAATTTACATCATTCTTTAAATACATTGCCGAAATTAAAGTATTGTAATGTAATAAAAAGTTACTAATTAATAAACGTATCAACCCAAAACATCGTTAACTAACATTTACGTAATCATTACGGAACAATATTTCACTATTCTTGTAGTTACATCATTATATAATAGTTATATCATTTTTAGATCATGCTTTGATTAAAATATCAACATATTTTGATTATTTTTTGTACAAAAAAATGTCAGAAAAAAGAGAGCAACATAGACATAACATATACGTAGAAATAATGTAACTTTTACGTATAAATTAATGTAAAATATAAGTTTAAAATTACGTAATATTAATGTCTGCAATTACGAAGGATGTTCATTTTCTTAATATTATCATTTTACATTATGTATATACTATCCAGAAAATTAATAGTTTAGTACAGTCCATTGAGATCAATAAAATTCTAATTAAAATTCTTCAGCCAACTAAAATACTGTATACTGTATACTAGCCAACCTAGCATTCTAATTGGCTGATATAAACGAAAATTGATCTTAGCTAAATCAAGTAAAATTTCACAGATTT
>NW_017259183.1:3553384-3571564 GCF_001594045.1 Atta colombica | reverse complement strand
CATTTTTATATATATATATATATATATATATATATATATATATATATATATATACAGGGCGTTCCTAAAGTGGTATTAATAAATTTTAGGGGTACGTAGTACTCGTTAAAACAAACCAAAAAGTCTTAATGAACAGCACTCCGAAAATCTTTTATTTCTGAGTTATGAAGCATTTTCTTCTGTGAAAAATAGAAAATAACTTAAATTTATAAATGTTCAATGTGGCTTCCATCAATTTCAACACATAATTCGGCACGTCTCCTCATTGAAAATCAAACACGTTCAAAGATTCCGGATTTATTCCATATTTAACAACAGTTAACAACAGTTTTCAATTTTCTGAATCAATTCATCTATTGTATCAATTGATGTAGTATATACCATGCTCTTTAAGTGTTCCCATAAATAATAATCCAATGGATTTAAATCCGGTGAGTGAGGTGATGATCAATTGGACTGCCACGTCCTATCCATCTTTCCTAAAAATGATTGATTAAATGGCGTCTGATATTAACGAAGAAATGAGGCACCATCGTGCATGAACTGCATTCATTGTCTAAGTTGTAAAGAAATATCTCCCAAAAGTTCGAATAAATTATTTTCGAGAAAAATTAAGATATACTTGTCCTGTTAGTCTATTAGGCAAAATGTAAGGTCCGATTAAATGGTCTTCAAAAACCAGCCCAAACGCTCACAGAAAAACAATGCTGATGTCGTCATGTTATGATAGCATGAGGATTTTCATCTCTCCAAATATGTATGCTATATGTTATATGTTATGATCCCACCCCTGATGAAGGATGCCTCATCAGTAAACAAAATATTACCTTGATCAAAAAGTCCCGGAATTCATTCAGAAAATTCAAAATACAATTTTATTCATCAAAAGTGATATTGTCCCCTTCAAAGTACTCCCCATCGACTGCAACGCATTTATGCCAGCGCTTGATCCAGCTCTCGAAATATTTCTGGAACTCTATTGTCAGTATTAGCCATCAGAGCCATCTTCGATTTTTCCATTACCTCCTTTCGGCTATTAAAACGCGTTCCCCGTAATGGTTTTTTGACTCGATCGAACAGAAAAAAATCAGTTTCCCAACATTTCCAAGGTTTTTACACCATTGAATTCATTTTTAACGCAAAATTTAATACAAACTCATTGTTGCAAATTCAATTCCATTTTTAAAACTATAAAAAATCGAAAATACGTGCAGAGGTAGATGTACTCAAGATGGCGTAACTTTTACAAATATCAAGCTATGGTTATAAAATTTGGTGGGAATGTCAATGATAGATGTGGCAACCTAACCAAAAAAACAGAACTCAAATCAGCTGACTCAGAGTATCACCTGGTGATAATTCCGGAAACTTTTTGATCAAAGTGGTATTGCACAAAAATTGTGGATCTTGATTGCATCGAAGAAGCCATTGACAAAAGTGATCCATTGTTGCAAATCAACTAATAGAAGAGCCTGAACGTGCTGGACATGATAGGGATGAAAGAGTTGATCATACAAAATGTTTCACACAGTGTGATGGCTTGCTCTTTTTTACAGGGCGATTCTTCGATGTTCCAGAATTTTCTTCAATTGTACGTAAAATATTTTCCTTGACTGTAAAAGTTCTAATAAGTCACGATCTATCGCAATTAAATTTGGTTTGAATTGAACTTCGGTCTCACATTGATGAATTTTGCTAAACATTCTTCTACTTGGCTGTCGACGATTCGGATAAGTTGCATAATACAAGTGTGCTGCTTTTGAAGCATTATTTTTTGCTCTGCCATGCATAAAATGAATATCCGTCATTTCAGAATTTGTAAAAATTATCATCATTTTTCAGATAATTCAGATGAAACTAGACACGGTCCACAATCCAAAATTGAATACAACAATCTTTGCGTAATTAGATCACATACAGGCGTCCGTGAATGAACTGATTAAGAGACTTGGAAATTGTTGTCAATAAATACGAAATAAACCTAGTATCTTTGACCTTCAATAACGAAACATGTCGAATTGTATATTGATATGAACCGAAGGCATTGAACATTTATTGTAGATTTAATTTATTTTCTATTTTTCACAGAAGAAAATCAACTCAGAAATAAAAGATTTTCAGAGTACTGTTCATTAAGACTTTTTGTTCTAACGAGTACTACATACCCCTAAGATTTGATACCATCTTTTGGGAACACCCTGTATTAAATTTTATGATAAATTTTATGAAATGTAGGTTCTCTTTAAATTTTTTTTATTTTATTAAACTTATACATATATATCTTGAATATTTACATACTATTACATATCTCGGAAGTATCACATTAGAATCACATTAAAAGTCCAACTAAAGAAATATAATACATAGTTCATTTTACATAAAAAAAGACAAACGAAAAGAGGTATATAAATATACACTTGTCTAAAAAGAGAAAAAAACTTATGATTTCATTTCTTTAGTCTTCTTTTATTTATCACGACGAGCCTTTGTCTATCTTGACAAAATCTTCTTTGATTATAATTATTGAACATATATGTTATATTATCTTGAATATATTAGACGAAATCTCGTAATTATGATCACATAAGAGTCACATTGAAAGTCATAACTAAAAAAGGACTGTGCTTACGATTTAACATAAAGAAAAATAAATTCGTTAACGTTAATAAGAAGAATTATATCCAAAACGTAAATTATATATCCAAAATGTTTGCGGCTTGAGACTTCATTTTCTTAATCTTTTTTTGATCGCGTACGAGCTTCTATCTCTGACAAAACCATTCTTTGTTTACATCCTCGAATTCTTCTTTCATAGTGAATAAATGATTAGCTACAATTATTGCTGAAACATACATAAATTTGAGAATTTTTTTTTAGTAAAAAATATTATATTTTATTATTTTATTTATTTATTCATATTTCAAAGAACATAATAAGATTTTCTTGAAATTATAAAAAATTGTTTTCATAATTTGTAATAAAAGATACGTCTAGCTGGCTCTGACTTAACCAAATCTTATTATAATGAAAAAATTATGAAATAATTTGAATATGAATAGCGCTATTTATGCACTACTCATATTCGCAAACAAAAAATTTTGCGCTCATTCCGTTTAGCTAAAAAAAATTTTTTATGGAGGGGCTAAGTAGACAGTCAGTCAGCCTCCCCTCCATCCGTTAAAAACAATTTGAAAAATACACAGGATTTATACGCTATTTATGCGCTACTAATTCCAAGTATTTTCAATTTTTGCAACCCTTAAGGCACTTCCCTCTTGGAACGAACAGCCATATTCACCCCTAAGTCGTTTAAAATTGCAAAATTAAATACTCTAACTGTGCATAATAATTCTCTGATTTATGCGCTACTATTTCTTTCTATTTATTTAGTTACAAACATTTTCGATTTTGCATTGCCTTAAAACACTTCCTTAAGAGTAACTTCCTCTTAAGGCGAACAGATATTCACTCCTAAGTCATTTAAAATTGCAACTAATCTATACATCACGAGTACATAAATCGTCTTGAATACTTACAATATTTATACAAAAAAATGAAGATCCTTGTTATCATTTTTGAATTATATTTTCTTTAAAAATGTATTTTTACTTTTCATTGAAATAAGTTTTAATATAAGTTGTAAACTGCAGCAAAATTTTTTATTATTTTTTAATATGATGTACTGATCTGTAATGTTGTCATAAAAATTTCTTCATATCTATTTTTTTTTATCCTAATATATCCTTATACGTTATTTTCCATTGCCCAATAATTACATTGCAGGCATGTTCATAATACTAGAAATATACGATATGTATAACAAATGAAATGCAATTAAATGAAGTTCCGCAAAAATTTCAATTCACATTCATGAAAAAGGAATATATTCTAAGAGGCATTATTACTTTCAAATTACCGACAAACATGGAAAAGAATGTTGTTAGACACTTTACGACAGCGAGCTTCCAAAAATCAAGATCCTTATCATTATTTTTGAATTATATTTTCTTATATTATTTTCTTATACATAATCAATGGGTGGAATACGATGACTTAAGAAATCAACCAAAAAAAACTTCCATCTAATAGCAAATGTACAAGTTGTTATATACACCATGTAAAGGACAGACAAATTTATTTTATATTTTTGTAAACATATTTAAAAAAAAATTCACAAATAGAACAAAATTATTATCAATCCTATTTACATTCACTGATTTAATGTATATTTTCCTTCCACAAAATCCTTTTACATCTCTTATTTCTTAATAGGAACGCAATTGCTTGAAATTCATAGCGCATAAATAAAAAATAGACTTCAATTGATTAAGCATGTATTTTCATAATTTTTCATGAATTATAAATATTAATGTTCGCTCTAAGAGAGAAATGCCTTAACGGTTGCAGCGCAAAAATCCAAAATGCTTGAAAATAGTAAATCAAAGAATTATTTTGCATAGTCAGAATATTTAATTTTGCAATTTTTAACGACTTAGGGAGTGAATATGGCTATTCGCTCCAAGAGGAAAGTGCTTTAAGGGTTGCAGCGCAAAAATTGAAAATACTTGGAATTAATAGTGCATAAATAGCGCATAAATTCTGTGTATTTGATTTTTCAAATCGTTTTTAACGGATGACTGCTTACTCAGTCCCCCATGAAAAAATTTTTTTTTAGCTAAATGGAATGAGTGCAAAATTTTTTGTTTGTGGATATGAATAGCGCATTATTTCATAATTTTTTCATTAAGATTTGGGGAGGCCAGCCAGGCAGACGTATAAAAGATGCTTTGTAACACCGACTACACATCAAAAAATTAAATTAAAAGCATAATAACAATCGTACTCACTAAATACGAAAAGTAGACGAGTCAGCGAAGAAGTAAAAAAAAAATCACAATTTGCAACACACTTTAACAAATAAGAGAGTATATTGAAAATATATTGAAAGTCAGGCTAATATGATCTAAGTCACTGAGCGCTCAGTGAACGGTTGTAGTCAATACATCTAAATATACCTAATGAAGAGAACTGTTATAAGTTGTAAAGATCGAAACGTTTGTATATTTATATTTATCTTAATCGAATATTGTATATTGTTAATATTAGCATGTAGCGACTTGAAAACAGCAAATAGATAATTTAAATGCCGATATCTAATACGAATCCAAAACTCGATAACACCGATTATGCATCAAATGTCTACATTAAAAACAATCGCACTAATTTGTACTCCCAATATATTGTAAATGTGACATCAATGTCAAAATGTAATTACGATATTTCTAATGTATAAAATTTATGTCATTTCATTGATGTCAATAGGTAGAATATAAATATGTCGTGTATAAATGTGACATTAGTATTAAATATAATTGTGACAATATGTTTAATATGTTAATGCATAATAATTATATTTTTAATGTTTTTTCATTATTATTTTCATTATATATACAAAAGTAATTTTATAAAAAAAAAGAAAGATGAGTATATTTCATATATAATTACATATGTTTATTCATACTTGTGTATATTTACATACATATTCATGCATAAAAAATTTTTTATCGGGTTACGAACATGGCTTTGTTATATTAAATACGTTGCAAAACATTAATAGACAATCCATGCCAATATACCAAGTCATTATATTATATTAGACTTTTATGTATTAAAAGGCGCGATACCATACGTAATTATACGCACATTCACATTTTATGCGACATTAACGAAATTTTTCATTATTGAAACTATCAAAATCACGTAATTACAACTCAACAAGCCGTTTCTGTACGATTGAGAGCTATGGGAATGATTCAAAAACAAGGAAATTGGGTGCCTTATGAACTGAAACTGAGAGACGTTGAAAGGCGATTTTTGACTTGCGAACAGCTGATTCAAAGACAGAGAAAAGGTTTTTTGCATTGGATTGTGACTGGAGATGAGAAGTGGATATTCTACGACAACTCCAAGAAGAAAAAATACTACGCTAAGCGTCAATCGTTGTCATCGACTTCAACACCACAGCCGAACATTCATGGTTCGAAGATCATGCTCTGTATCTGATGGAACCAAAAGGGTCTTGTTTACTATGAGCTGCTGAAACTTGGCGATTCCATTACGGGCCATCGGTATCGGCTACAATTGATTCGTTTGCATTGCGAGAAAAACGGCCAGAATACGAGCAAAGACATGATAAAGTTATTCTTTTTCATGACAACGCTCGGTCTCATGTCGCTAAAGTCGTAAAAAAATATTTGGAAACGCTCAAATGGGATGTTTTACCGCACCCGCCGTATTCTCCGGACATTATTCCTTCTGATTACTGGTTGTTCCGAAGGATGCAACATGATTTGGCAAGTCACTTCTTTCGCAGAAATCGAAAATTGGCTCCAAAATTGGATCGCCTCCAAAGACGAGTCACTTTTTCGAGATGGAATTCGAAAATTTCCTGAGAGATGGGAAAAAATAATAGGCAGCAATGGACAATATTTTAATTGATCTGTTCATTCATTTTATTTTGAAATAAATGCATTTTTGAATATAAAAAAACGGACCGAACTAATTTGTACTCCCAATAAGTTTATAAATATCTTTATTAATACGAACGTTTCGACTTCTTTTTAAGCCATCTTCAACGTATATCCCTAGTTTTTTATTGAAATATTTCATTACTTGGTGGATTGAGATGATTGCTAATTTTAGTATTGATACCATTCTTAACTACAATAGCTGTGTAACTGTTAAGATCTAGAATTGTTATTATTTCAAACATTTCGAAATAATTATGTATATCGTTGTTTTTTCAATTTGTACTCACCCAATACATCATGATATGACATTGTAAGACCGCAAATAATGATGATATTTAATAAATATTTACTAAATATACTTATTTATTTACTAAATATACTTATTAAAATTTTAAATATGCTTTAATTATTAAAAAAAAAAAGACAAAAATTTTTATTTTTGGATGTACTTTTAAGAGTTTGAATTGTTTTGACTTAATGGTGCCTCACTCTCCCCTATATATAAATTCTTATATTTGTTTGTATAAATTAATATATAAAATTATATTCAAATAAGTGTTAACATTATTTGTTAATACAATATAATTTTTCGTTCATAAATTTCATTTTATATAATGATTAAAAGTGTCATGTGTATGTAAAAAATGAATCTCGAATTAACTTCGATTTGATATCGAAGTAATGAAATCGATTTATCAAAAAAGTTTAATTATAACAAAAAATTTTCGTAATTTCATAAATTCACAATAAGAATGAATCTCTGGTATAATTGATTGTTTTCATTGAATCTCCTTTTAATATTGAGTCATAATAATATAAATGAAGGTCAATGACGAATAAAGTGGGAAATTATTAGCGATTCAGAATGATTGTAGTGAAACCGAAAATTATCGGCGCGCAATCATATCTGAAATAAATTACAATTATAAATTTTAGAAATTATAATTATACTATTATTGCATATAAATATTCGTACGTTTCGATTCACTTTGTGGAGTCATCTTCAAATAATATTAATTTGTTAACAGAGACATAAATAAAAAATAGTACTGTAGAAGAAATAGCGCTGGTGATAACTTGATCGCAAACGTACGCTTAGATCAACGTTATGCCAGCGTTAAATCAGCGCTACGTTTGTCATGCGCGAATCCATTGAGTAAAGCTTTACTGATTCTAAAACTATACGCTCATTGGATATCGCATATCGCATGCAACGAACATTGGTCTGCAGCCGGCATTAGCATATTAAACTACCATTTTAGGGATCATAGATTCAATCTCACCGACAATGCGTTTTTAAAATTAATAAAATAAATGGAATATGTGAAACACCGAAGACAGCTGATTAAATTAGACAAATAATATAATAATAATAATAATCAAAAAGTTATTTTTCTTTAAAATATTGTATTATTATAGAGCATCAAAAATTCATCGAAATTAAATCATTCTAAGCGCCGAAAATTTATCGAACCGAGTCCACAAATTCATTGAACTCGATGAATATTTCGAGTAATTTTTGGAATATGTTTTTAATGTCGATTCGACATTATTTCGATCAATCTCACTGGGTAGTTATAGACATTTAATTTGTAATATTGTTTATGTAATATTCTCGCATGTATAGTCTAAAATAAGATTTTTATTGTTTATACATATTATGCTTCCTGAAAGAAAAATTTTCCATACTAATTATTGCGAAGAATATTACTAAGACCTCGGTAATCTAAAGATTTTTAGGATTTAGATGGAATACAAGAGATCCGGGTTCGATTCCTAACATAAATAATATTTTTCACAATACGATACAGTGAGGTAATTTGTATTGCGTATTTGTGACGCTAGTGTCATTTTGTAAGGAAGACTTATTCGCCAAGGCGGCGTGTAATAACAACGATTCTTTTTGTTGTAACGATTCGAATCTTTATTGTTGAGTCGAATTTTAGATGTATTCAAAGTGGACGGTAAGCGAAGCTTGTAAATCGATAACTTGTGCACATCTTAACGAATGCACAAGTTGGATGATGTTGAATGATTTTTCACAGTTCAGAAGAAAGTATATTGCACGCGGTAGCGAGGCCAACAAATCTTGTCGAAAACTCAGGCAATTCGCGCACAGAAAATTCGCGCACATTACTGCCTACTCTCACGGTGTGCATATATCGAGGACGTTAGGTAATAAAAATACAGCGGTAATACGCGAATACAGAACGTCGGTGTGATTCGCACTTCGGCTTCAGGATAAGAAGCGTTACAATGAATAGATGATCCATATTGATCGGGAAGTGATTTCTCGCACGCGGAATGTGTGCGCAATCGTTACTTTTTTGAGTGTCGCGCACGAGAGAGGAGCCATCTGAGAAAAACAGCGTGATTAGAGCGAAATACACGCATGTTTTGAACGGTGGTGACTCGGTCTATGAGCATCTGTTTACTTTCGCTGTTACCATCGCATCGCCGAGAATACATTCAAATCAACGATTATTCCGGAACATATCACCGTCTTGAATGTATGCATTCGAAAGAATTCGCATTAAGGCGCACAAGATACAAAATATGATATAACAAAAATGAATTATAACGAAAATGAGTTAATGCAAAATACAAATTCGGAACGCAATACAATCTACGTTTATGGTTCGCGAGATTGGTGACATCAAGTACATTCAACGGAAATTCCGCCCGCCGTGACAGAATCTTTAGATTTATCTTCAGTATTGATCGTAACGGGTAGAAAACAAAGTTTTACAATCGGAATGACTGGTTTTTACAGTTACGACGCGAGTTAATTCGTCATCACCTAGATGACGCTGTAATCCAATTGGCCGCTAAGTTCCCATTGGCTCGGTAGAACCAGAGGATTATGCACGAGAACGATTTGGCCGACTTTGGCCAGTCGCTGGACTCGCCATTTTGAGCGTTGTTGAAGGGTAAATGCAAATAATTACAGGACCATGATTTCCAAAAACCTTCGGTTATTTGTTGAACCATTTACTAACGCGAAAGTCTATGTTCGTTTAAATCAAGCACGCTTGATTCGACGGGATAAGAAAGGTTCCGACCAAAAATGATCGGAAAACAGAGCATGATAATCGTTGAGATCGGAAACGGGAGTGATCGGGCGAATTAAGGCATGTCTCGATCCGACAGAAAAGTGTTGACATCTTTTCAAAAGTTAGCTGATGAAGACCGATACATCATTTTAAATGATGCTTAACACTTTTAATATCGGCCTCCCACAGACGGTTGAAGTGCGGCGATGCAGGGGATAGAAAATGCCACGCGATTCCGTCTGTAGCGAGTCGGTTTCGGAAATTAGGATTGCGAATTGCTTTTGCATGTGCATTAGATAATTCGGCATCATGAAATGTGGTTCCGTTATCGGAATACATGGATGTCGATAGTCTTCGGCAAGAAACAAACCGTTGATACGCTGCGATAAAAGTAAGAGAGGTATAATCGCTGAAGAGCTCTAAGTGTAGAGTTTTGGCCATGAGGCACGAATAACGTGATATAGGCTTTTTGAGATTTATATCTTCGACCGGAGTCCGGACAATGATCGGACTTGCGTAGTAATTAACGCCGGTATGGACAAAGGTGCAAACGGTGCGGTTGACTCTCGCAGCTAGGAGGTCGCCAGTGAGTTCGATGGGCACGTCAGCGCGTGCATTGGTATGCATTTATAAAGAACGGATTGAACGGTGGCGTGGGCTAGGAGAATCCAGAATTCATGGCGTAATGACGTGGGCATTAATTGAGGACCGGTATGCAACGTTCGAAGATGATGATACTGGATAATGAGTACCAACAGCGGATGCACGTGTAAGATGATAGGATTCCTCGTCGCTTCAAGCTCGATGGAATCTTCCCTGAATATGAATAAATCCATTCTCCATATAATAATTGAGAGCATAAAGCGGACTGTTCTTTTTACCAGGCGCTTATGTGTTAGAGCCGCAATCTCATTAGGAAACATAGAAATTGCATGGTTTTGAGTCAGTAGCGTTTGACATTCTGAATTTCTTCGGGGAGCAAAGTCGCGATATTCGCTTACGGATTTTTAGAGTATCGGAGTCGATTTAGAAAACGGTATAAGTGATAGCAGTTTTGGCCACGAAGAATAACACGGTGCGAGATCCTAATTAGGCGTAGCGTGCAAGACACATACCGAAGGTTCTGAGCATTGTTCGAGAGGAACATCGGAGAGTACCGAAGGACAGGACTCGGGAGGATGATGCAATCATGGAGGACTGACCATAGAGCATGTGTCTGAAAAAGATCGAGAGCGAAATCGTGAGACACGCAGTTCGTGGGATTGGTGTGCATCGGAACATAACGTCATGAACTCTGGGAAGGAATGATTGCACAGCCGAAACGCAATTGGCGATAAAGATTTTCCATCGGGAAGATGACTGACTCAGCCAGACGAGTGAAATGGTGGAGTCCATCCAGCAATGACACTCGAGATTCGGAAGCGCTGAGCGCGCGAAATGCATCAAGTGAGCGAGAAACGCAACGGATAATTCTAATCGCGAGACGTTTTTAAGAGGGGTCATTTTGATTTGACGGCGAGAAGAGAGACGGTGATTGAATCGTCTATATTAATGATACAAAGATACACTGTGGCAGCGAAAGCCGCAAACGATGCGTCGGAAAACCTATGAAGAGCGCAGTGTCGAATATAAGATCCGTAAGTAATCCAGCGCGGAATGCTAATGGCATTGAGACACGGAAATCATTAATGATAATCGGACTAGCAATCAAGAAGTTGGTTAGGAATGTCGTCATCCCATTGGCATTGGAGGGACCACAGTCGCTGCATGAGAATTTTGGTGGTAATATTAATGGGAGTAGTTCATTCTAAAGGATTGAAAAAGTTAGGTCAACAGGATGGCTCGTTTGATGCGTGCGGATGCTGACGATCACGCGGAATTGAAAGATATCTAATTTAGGGTTTCAAAGTGTTCCTAAGACTTTAAGATGCTCGTCATCTTGAAGAACCTTATGAATGACAACCATGATCCGCGGGATCGAGCTCGGACAATAGAGCGGTGACGTTGCTCGCCCATTTTCGCAGAAAGCCTCTTTTCTTCAGCAACTCGATTAATTGATCGTGTTTGACTAGCAAGAATCTGATCGTCTGCGTCAAAAGCGCAATCAACGTATATCTGACGATGTAAAATGGAAATCGCGAGCGGAAATTCAGCATCTTCATCGTCTGAGTTCTAAGATCCGAAGGATCTAGTAGGATCCTAAATAGGGAGTGGCGACTGTGCCGTAAGTAATAGTAAGAAGGTGGTAATCGATGATTGATCCATCAGGGATATGCTACACAATGCGCTGGTAGTCGGTGTCTCAGGAATCAATTAAGATTTGCCGATACATTTTGGCGATATCAGCGGTAAACAGTATTGGCACTACTGCATTAAGACAGTAGCTAATCCCTTTGTAGTTTAGGGCCAATAAGCATGTGGTCGTTCAACGATGTCCCATTTGATATGCGGCATGAAATGTTAAAGACCACTCGTAAGCGGATGATTGCACTGTTACGTAAGATAGCGAAATATAATAAGTTTGCTCTGGTTTGACAATTTCTGTCGATGGACTTTTGGTCATATGACCGAGTGTTTCGTACCCGCGAAAAATTTGAGGTACTCGAAAGCGGTAATTGGGTCTCGAATTAAATTTTATTCCAAGCGGCGAAAGCTCGAAACAACAATACAGCATAATTCGCTTATCGAGATAGGTGGTCCGTTTTTAAATGGTAATCGAATGATACAACGTTCGTCCAGTGAATGCGGGAATGCGTGGTTCTGAAGTGCTCTTCACTTAGGACTCCGAGGAGCTTTCTGAGGCACTTCCTCTCCCAAAAGCGACGAAGATCTCAATCGACAGTTTCAAGAACAACTCCGTGATGCGCAAGCGTGGAAATTGACTCAGTAATCGGAAACGAGGCTATTAGTCCGGAAAGAATCCAGCCGAGTATCATATTTTGCGCGGTAGGCTGTTTGGAACCTTTTTGAATAACGTCGAAAATGAGCATGCCGAAAAGATCGGCACCGATTATGATATCGATCGAATCCGAACTCATGGGGTTACGATCAGCAAGCCCGGCGACGTATTTCCAATTATACGCGGTATTTACTCGATTCGGTAAATATTTCGTTAAAGATTGAATAAACGCGGTCGTATAGGCAGGTCCGTCGCGAGATGCCGGAGTAATCGTAATTTGGGCAGCATAACGACGGACTGCATTTCGCTAATGCCGGTAATGGAAACGGAGCGATTAATTCTCGAAAGGCGTAAATGTTGAGTAATGATTTGGAGATAAACGTAGAGATCCTTGATCGCGCACGAACAGTGACAAAACGTTTATGAGGCGAATAAACTCGCACGCGCGCGGTCGCGAGTAAAATTTTGAAGCCCGGCGCTACGGTTTTCGCTAACAAGTGCGTAGCGACGACGGTTAGATTCTCGCTACTCATGGATGCAGACTTCGATGATTGCTTAATGTCGACAAACTTAATGGAATTATCAAAATGTAACAACGTATGATACTGTTTACTACACTGTCGACATGCGCGAAAATTTGTATAATCTTTCCCAGCATCTTTCGTACTAAAACAGTTCACACAGCGTTTCTGGTTTTTAATGAATTCAAAACGTTGGGATGGTGTTTACTTGAGGAACGTAGAACATTGATACAATAGACAGTTCGCTTTGCATAATGAACACAAGAACGGAACAATAGATGCGGTATGTAAGGCGAGAGTTTTCTTCTTGGAGGTCATCTGTGACTTCTCCGATGCATTCTCGAGTACAATCGCATCGAATGTGAGATATGAGAAATTGATTAAATTCGCGATAATCTATAGTATCGCCAAGTTTAAGTTCCCAAGCTTTTCGTGATGACTTATCAAGATTTTGTGCAATTAGAAAATCAAGCCAATCATCCTAATGTTCAATTGCGCAACTGAGATTGCTCAAGGCTTATATCACTTTATTGGTTTGATCGCGAAGATCGTTGGAGGTTTCTTTCTGTCGTGAGCGACATAAATTGAAAAGCGATTGTATCATAATAAGGTGACGTTTATTATCGTATCGGGAAATGAGAATATTCTACGCGATAATAAAATTATCATTGGTTACCGCGAGATGGTCAAGAGCGTTACTTATAGTACATTCCCCTTTACACAAATAATGTATACGCTCGACATTACATAAACTCTGATCATCATGGATCATCGATTTAAATTTATCGCGAAAGCTTTTAAAACTCCCGTCGAAGGTCGACAGGTTGATTCTCGGAAGATACGATGATGACCGGAACGAGTTATTAAGATCATTTACATCATATGCAGCGGGATGGAATTCGCGGACTTCATGAGAGTCCAGCCATATAGTCGACAGTTTCATGGAAACAGTCCTCACAGGTCAGGAAGTAGTTTTGGGTGAAGTATGCATGAGTTGTCTTCAGTTTCTCCGCAGCTAGCATAATTTTGCAATCCAGCTCCTGGCATCTAGCGAAAGTCTCCTTGAGAGTTGCAAGGCGTTATAGTACGTGTTATCTTGGTCTGTTCCAGCTTCTCAAAATTAGTGAGTGTGCGAGATATGGCGCCCATTTGCTGGTTCTGCATATTCATCAGTTCGTCGAGAGACGACGACATGATTTCCAACGGAAAGGCACGAAATGGTCGAGAGTCGTGCAAACAATAACTTTCCTTGGCGACGATCCGGCTCGAAGGACCAAAATATATGTGTTTGTGATACTGGTGTCACCTTGTAAGAAAGGCTCGTTCGCCAAGGTGACGTGTAATAACGATTCTTTTTGTTGAGATTCGAACCTTTAGTTGAGTTGAATTTAATGGATGTATTCAAAGCGGACGGTAGGCGAAGCTTGTAGACCGATAACTTGTGAATTCGTTAAGATGCGTGCACCGGTAATTCGTACTTGATACAACGAGTAGTTTTTTACAGTTCGAAAGAAAGTATATTGCGCGCGGAAGCTGGCAAATCTCGTCGGAAACTCAGGCAATTCGCGCACGCTGTTGCCTGCCCTAGCGGTGTGCATATATCGAGAACGTTAAGTAACAAAAATGCAACAGTAATATGCGATGTCAGTGTGGTTCGCACTTTAGCTTCAGGATAAGAAGCATTACAACGAATAGATGATCCGTTCGATCGACGTTACGACGAATAGATTGATCGGGATCGGGAAGCGAATGACTGATTTCTCGCACGCGGAATGTGTGCGCGATCGTCACCTTTTCGAGTGTCGCGCATGGAAGAGTCGTGTGCCATTCGAGAAAAACAGCGTGATTAGAACGAGATACACGCATGTTTTGAACAGTAACAGTCTCGATGTCTATGAGCATCTATTTACTTATCATCGCCGGGAATACATTCAAATCAACGATTATTCCGAAACAATTTGAATACGGGGAAATTTGGACGATAGTAAGTGTTTGGAAAAATTTTAAAAAAATTGAGACACCATGTTTTATATTTGGCAAAGAAGATATACCAGGTATGTAAATATGAAACCGGAATTTACTAATAGATGGCCATAGCTGTAGTTGTCGTCAGACGGCGCCACTGACGCCGTTTCCTTGTTCTGATATCTGACAAAGATTTTCAATTCATAACAATACAAGTTTCATACAACAGTATAGTTTGTATTATAATAGCATTGAACATGTCGAATTTTGTGCCCGGAAACTACAATTTGCGGACAGCATTGGTTTTCTGTTACCATTTGAAGAAAACTGCGGCAGAATCGTGTCAAATGCTTGTCGAAGCTTACGGTGAGCATGCTCTTGATAAATCACAGTGCTTTGAGTGGTTTAAAAAATTCAAAATTTTGGCGATTTTGACGTGAGAAACGAAGAACGTGGAAAACCACCGAAAAAGTTTGAAGACAGCGAATTGCAAGCATTGTTGGATGAGGATGACGCTTAAACTCAACAACAACTCGCGGATCAATTGAATGTGACACGAGGAGCCTCCATACGTTTGAAATCCATGGGAAAGATCCAGAAGATGGAAAAATGAGTTCCACATGAACTGAATGAAAGACAGCAAGAAAATTGAAAAACCACTTGCGAAATGCTGCTCGCCAGATACAAAAGAAAGTCATTTCTCCATCGAATTGTGACTGGCGATGAAAAGTGGATATATTTTGAGAATCCTAAGCGTAAAAGATCATGGGTAACTCCAGGTGAACCATCGACATCGACTGCAAGGCCAAATCACTATGGACGGAAGACAATGCTCTGTGTTTGGTGGATCAGAAAGGTGTGATCTATTATGAGCTGCTAAAACCTGGCGAAACTATTAATACTGAACGCTACCGACAACAAATGATCAATTTAAATCAAGCTTTGTGTGAAAAACGACCGGAATAAAAATGATGAGAATTATAGAGCATAATACTAGGTATGTAAATATGAAACCGGAATTTTTTTATAGAAAATACACGTTTATTGCATGAAAATGATAAAAAATATTTTATTCGAAGTATTGCCCATCGGTAGTTATACATTTTTTCTTTACATACCTGTTTGACAATTTGTGGATGCCACGCCAAAAAAATTGTTGCTCTTTTGAGCCAAACCAGTCATCTAGTCATTTTCGTACATCTTCGTAAAAAAGTGAAGCGCTGCTGAGCAAGTGCGTGTCCCATCGATGCAAATAAGTGGTAATCGGACAGAGTCAAGTCTGGTGAGCCGCATGCGAAAGTATTTCCCAACCAAATGCCTTAATCGTTTCCTTGACCAGTTTTGCTGTATGTATAAGATGGTGCATTATCATGAAGCAAAATCACTTTGTGTTGCCTTTTTTGATATTCTGGTCGTTCACACAAAACTTCAAATTGATTATTTGTTGTCTGTAGCGTTCAATATTAATGGTTTCGCCAGGTTTTAGCAGCTCATAATAGATCACACCTTTCTGATTCCACCAAACACAGAGCATTGTATTACATCCATAGCGATTTGGCCTTGCAGTCGATGTCGATGGTTCGCCTTGAGTTACCCATGATCTTTTACGCTGTGATTTACCAAGAGCATGCTCACCATAAATTTCGACAAGCATTCAATGTGATTCTGCAGCAGTTTTCTTCAAATGGTAACAGAAAATCAATGCTGTCCACAAATCGTAGTTTTCAGGCATAAAATTCGACATGTTCAACGCTATTACAAACTATACTGTTGTATTAGGTGTACAACTTTGCTTCCGCCATTTTTTTTCCGAAATTCGAGGCTTTATTGTAAAAAACTGGTTATACATTTATGATTCAAAGTATTGTCCATCGCTGGCCACTACTTTCTCCCATCTTTCTGGTAGCGTACGAATCCCGCGTCGAAAAAACTAGTCATCTTTTGAGGGTCCACGAATCATCCAATTTTTTACTTCTTCATAAGACCGGAAGTGCTGGTCAGCCAGGCCGTGTGCCATTAATCGAAACAAGTGATAGTCAGAGGGAGCAACATCTGGAGAATACGGCGGGTGGGATAGGACTTCCCATTTCAACGTTTCCAAGTATGTCTTGACCACTTTCGCAACATGGGTCGAGCATTGTCATGCTGCAAAATCATTTTATCGTGTCTCTCGTTGTATTGCGGCCGTTTGTCTTTCTGCTCGGCTCAAACGCATCAATTGCGTTCGATACCGATCGCCTGTGATTGTTTCATTCGGTTTTAACAGTTCATAATACACTATGCCGAGCTGGCATTGGTCCCACCAAATACAGAGCATGACCTTGCTGTAAATATTCGGTTTGGCCGTCGACGTGGAAGCATGGCCGGGAACTCTCCATGATTTTCTGCGCTTGGGATTATCGTAATGAACCCATTTTTCGTCCCCAGTCACAATGCGATGCAGAAATCCCTTCCGCCTTTGCCTTTCAAGCAGCTGTTCACAAGCAAACAAACGCCGTTCAACATCTCTCGGCATCGATTCGTATCCAATTTTCTTGCTTCTGAATCATTCCCATGGCTTTGAGGCGTTTTGAAATGGCTTGTTGAGTCACTCCCAATGATCGTGCCAATTCTTCTTGATTTTGACTCGAGTCTTGTTCAAGTAATGCCTCTAATTCTGCATCTTCGATGCAGAATAACCTTCTCTCTTCCACCGCTATGCCGGTCTTCGACGTCAAAATCACCGTTCTTGAAGCGTTGAAACCACTCACGACACGTTCTTTCATTAATAGCGGCCTCACCATAAGTATTTGAGAGCATTCGATGAGCCTCAGCCGCAGATTTCTTCATATTGAAGCAAAAAATTAAAACCTCCCGCAAATGATGAGAATTTGGCTCGTAAACTGACATTTTCAATCGAGAATAACTTTATGATGCAAATCGACTAATGTTTCTATGGAGTTATGTTGACAGATACCCAAGTTTATTGTATGACGTCTATGATCTATTTATTTCGACCACTACTTACCGCTAAAGCCATCTATAGGAAAACGGGGGAAGCAAAGTTGTATACCGAATTTAAAACTTGTATTGTTGTGAGTTGAAAATCGTTGTCAGATGTCAGAACAAGTAAATGGCGTCAATGGCGCCGTCTGACGGCAGAACTAATTTGATGGCTATGGCCATCTATTGGTAAATTCCGGTTTCATATTTACCTGGTATACATATATATA
>NW_017259183.1:3540691-3553284 GCF_001594045.1 Atta colombica | reverse complement strand
ATCATATATATATATATATATATCATACATCGATATTTTTAATGAAAAAAAATTAAGATTAAAAAAATCTTTAACAAAAATTACTTATAAGATTATTCATTTTTATTAAGTTTTAAACGAGAAAAAAATACATTATCCTCGCAAAGTATATTTAGAGGATTTTTTAAATGCAATCCGGTTTTTATCACGTCATGCGTACTGTTCCAATGTGTCGAATCGTCAATATTAGGTGATAAATATGTAAGTTTTTTTTGTAGTCTCGCAACAATTTCGTAATTTATTTCCATCCGACAATGTATGCTTTTAAACATTTCTCGTAATTTCGATAAGCACGATTCATCATTTATATCGCCTTCTATTTCTTCATTTGGCGTTCTCTACATTGTGTGTCTTGCAGCTTCATCAATTTCAAAATATCTTGAATTCCTAAATTTAATATGTAAATAAAACAATGTTGTTGTTTTGCATCAAAGCGAATATCATTTTCTTCTATAAAAAGTCCTGTAGTTATTCCTATTCATAAACGTATTCGCAGCTGCATTATTTACTGTCATTCCCCCACACTTATTTTCAATGTGAAAGAATTTTAATGATTTATAAAAAACTGCAGCAATATCTTTTCCTGTGTGTTTTTCATTAGAAGAGATAAAATCTAATACTACAGACTGTAGTTCTCAATTACTGTACACTTTATGAAATATATTTCTAAATATATATATAAAAACATTTCTTCCAGAATATTCATATTTTCATAAATATTACTTTTTATGAAATATATTTTAACTTTTGAAAATGCGTACAAGTCATATTATAATACGAACTAAATTATTTAAATTATTTATTTACACACACTTTCTATTAAAATAAATGACTATATAAATATTTTTTGTTCTCATTGTACTTATTGAAGTAATAAATAAAACGATATTGCAAATACATTTTATATAAATATACGAAAATATTTTAAGTTATATGAATTGCATACAGATAAATATATGAAATAATAAATAGTAAAATAAAAATAAAAAATACTGAAATTCAAAATGTTTAGAATTTTCTGAAATATTTTCTTCCAATAAAGATAATATATTATATGTAATATATTATATCTAAATTATGTTTACACTATCTGTTGAAAGGCTTGGTTAATCATAGATTGTTTATTTGCCAGTTGCTGCAATGTAATTTTCATTTTAAAAGCATCATTATAAATTTTTGGATGACAGAATAACAGATGTTTTTTAAGCCACTTGTATTACTACCTTTCATTTCTTTAATTTTTATACGTTCTTTTTTCTTTTACATATTAAACATTCTCCAAATTTCATACTGTCTTTATCCCTTGAATAGGAGAAATATTTTTATATATATTCAACTGACTCGACGTCGACGAACTAGACAGATTCTGTACTCTCGATTTCTGAACTGGAACCACTGGAACTACTGGACATTGTTTCAAATTTAATCATTACTTTCAGAAACTCAATTACAGAGATTATTCTGTTGCGAAGGCAACTTCGTCTATCGACTATTTTCGAAGAAGAATTCAGACCGGACCAAAAGACTGATGATATAAAATAAATGACTATAGAGTAACTGCCGCGGGCATCGAGTCTGCTTGTAATTCAGCAGATCGTTGCCTAATTTACCAACCTGATTTATCCAAAGTCAATAAATCAATACGCTGAAAGTGTGTACAATTCGAAAAAGTATATATCAGAAAAGACATATTTTCAATTAAAAATGCTCGAATGAAATATTTTACTATTATGTATTGTAATTATTTTTATAACGTTTCTAAACTATTATAAATAATATACATTATTATTGAAAGAAATTTGGTATAAAGAAGAGTAAATTAAAAATTTTATACAATTGTATACAATTACTAAATTTTATATTGATTATTTAATATAATAATATAATAATAAATAGTCTCAATAACTTTTCTCTAATAACATAAACACAAGATGCAATTTCAAACATTAAAAATCATTAAAAAAATAAAATCATTAAAAAAATATGCTTTAACCCAGATATATTCATTTATTTTTCAAAAAATTTTTAAATTACTTCTATTATTAGTACACAAATCAATAAAAAAGTTTAAAAATTTAATTAATTCATAAAATAGTAAATAATAGTGAAGTTTAATCGCATAGATCATCAGAAGAAATTGTAAAAACGCTTATTATGATTATTGAGACCGAGACGAGATTTGAGTTAGTCTCGTCTCGTCTCGATGGAGACTCGATGGAGGCCGAATCATTAAATACAAAGATTATTGATTAAAAATATATTATAAAGAACAGTTGCAAATATAATGTAATAAAAACTTTGTTAATTCACATAATTTTTTTAATTATATACAACATTATTACACAATTACCTTCATGGCTCAATTTATCCTTCGGAGTTACTTATATACTCCAAAGATGGAGCATATTGATCTACTTTGTATCTTGTAATCAACGTAATTTTTTTCTTACTTATGAGATATATTATATTAAGATACTTAATTATTGAGTCAGATGAACATGCAACGTTTTAAAGCATTTAATATTAGTCTATCGTGATTGTGTGAAGATTTATAATAATTTAAAGAAAAAGTCACAATTAGCCCCGCTCTACCCTATTCAACAAAGTTAACATTTACAGTTTGTTAACATTAATGATACAACTTTAATGATAAGTCTGAGATAAAAATGATAAAACTATATCTGAAATTTAATCGTGCGATTATATCGTACGTATTGCACAACGTTCATCTATTCGCAATTCTCAGACTTCTCGGAAGAAATTTTGCTCAACCTCTTATTAAGAACCTCATATAATACAACACTTTATTCGACAGATATCCTGGGAACGTTTAGAGAGTTCCTTAGAATGTTTAGAGAAAATCCTCTGAATGTCTTCAGAACGTTTCTTGGAATTCTATGGAACGTTTCTCTACGGAACATTAACCATATATCTATCCTTATGGGATATACAGTAAAAATGCAAAAGTTTCAAAAAGTTTATTTTTTAATATGAAAAATAAATATTTCGGATAAATAAAATAAATATTTCCAATATCTTTTTCATAGTAGTAGAGAGTACAAAGTTTTTACTGATATAGTTCGTTTACATAGTAAATAATACTTATAAACATAGTAAATAATACTTAATAAAGTTTTTGGCAGGTGCGGCGTATATATCCGAATTACTCTGAGCAATCTTACGAACTTTGTAATTAGGAAACTTCAGAATTTATTTTTTCTAAAAGAGAAATTTTTTTATAACTTTCTCTCTCTCTCTCTCTCTCTCTCTCTCTCTCTTCCTCCCCCCCTCCCTCCTCCCCCTCTCTCTATTTGAAGTCTGTAGCGCATATTATATAATATTATTTTAGGAATAAAACAGATTTAATTAATTTTACATAATAAAACCATTTATTTCGATAATTTTCTTTGAGCATTAACTTTTAAGTAGATATAACCTTCACAGTTCGAAATTTGAGCGTTTTTTTAAATATTTAACGCTCAAAATTGAGTGTACTTTTTCGTAAGAGGTAATACCACATTTTAAGAATTTTGGGTTGCAAAAGTATTTCGTCAATTTTACGTATTTTTTGTGTTTTTATTGTTATACCTATCATTTTTTCATTGTGCAATAGTTTTGTGTACACATATGGCTTTATTATTCTATAAATTTTATTATTCTATAACTTTTTTCTTATATTATTTTATCACATTATTTTGGATAGAAAAATGTTGCTGAAATTATTCTATGGAACATTTTTCAACAAAATTTCAAAAAAGTTTCAGTTTAATTTCAGCGATTTTTAGCTAAAAAATTCATTTTCGATAAAATTTCAGAAAAATTTCAGCAAAATTTTCACACAAATTTTAGCAAGAATTTCAGAGAAATTTCGGTTGAATTTCAGTGATATTTCAGTATGTTAGCTGAAAAATTCACTTTCAGTAAAGTTTCAGCACATTTTCAACAATTTCGCTGAAATGTGCTGAAACTTTTGAAATGTTTCAAAACGTGGAATAATTTCAGCGAAACTTTTTCACCAGGGAGATTATCATGAGAAAGATTAGATATTCTCTAATGAATCATTTTGATGTAGTAAATAATGAATCATTGTGGATCACATAACCTTTTTTATGATAACCTTTAAACAATAATTCATTATGATAATTCAAATTTTTTGAACATTCTCTAACTTAAAAGTAACAAATATAAAATAAATAATAAAAGAGGTAAAAGAGCTCGAGGGAATAGGAACATGTTCAAGGAGCGTTAATTGTTCAAGAAAATCATTCAATATCCAAATTAAATTTATTGAAGAGATCATAGAACAAATAAAATCGTTAAAACAATAATAAACTCGTACGTTTTGATTATAGTTTTCTTAACTTTCTTCAGCGAAAAATATACGTAAAACTTACATATTAAATATTGCTCGTTATCTACGCATATACAAAATTGGAAAATGTAAATCTATTCTTTAGTCTTAGGGAAGCCAAACTAAATTTCTGTCGAGAATACATTCTCCCATACCAGTTACAAGACTGGATGGAAATCACAAAGTCGATGTCTTTAATAACAAAATTAAATAAACAATGACAAAATAATCGGTAATATAGTTTTAAACAAGTTTAAAGTAGACTAATTTTATTACTATAAACACATAAAGTTATAAACACATACTATTCGAAACGTTTCGACTCATATAGTAATCCTCTTCAGTCATTACAATCATAAATTATAAAAAACAAATAAATCAAAAACTATCGCTGTTAGTTAAAGAAGGTATCAAATGATATAGAAAACAAGATACAATGTAGTCAAAAGAAGTCATATTTTAAATATCTTCAATAACTCCAATAATGTCAATAATATCCTCACTGTTAATAATAATCTTCCTTTTATCCGCTCAATAACGAAAAAAAGAAAGCTTCAAATTTTGTGAAGTTAAATTTTGAAGTCAAATTTTGAAAAGAAGAATAATAACGTCAAGAATTTAATAAAATCAAATTATAAAGGCATTAATATATACTATTATAAAATGAAATGTGCAAACTTACAGATATAAAATTAAAAGTTGTTCTGAGATCTTGTGTAAAATGCCTAAAAACGCTTCAAAGTATCTGCTATCTTTGTGATGTTAGAATAAAGGAACCCGAGTGATAATATTGTGGTAGCTATTGAACTTAAAAATAAGAAAATTTACTTATTATTGTCAGGCTCATTGTCAAGTAAACGAAAATAAATTTTGCTTAGTTTATTCATATCTTTTTGGGCATTTATGCCATTATATTGTTATTTTAGGAAAAGCATTTCTGAGATTAATCTCTTATTGTAATGCGATTCAGTGTCCATGACTTCAGTGTCTCTGACATTTTTCCAGTCAAAAGAATGATTAAATTCCAGCATGTGATTTGTTAGTGATCATATATTTGGAAGGATTCCTCCTTATATTATACGTATACTCATTTACTCTAATACTAAGTTTTCGCTTCATTTCGCCCGATATGAAGCATCGCAGTTTTTGCAATTTTGTAGATTACATTATTTTTGCTCATTATATCTATTTTGTCTTTATGCACAAAGTGCATAATTATTTGTAATTATTTGTAATTATTTTTTTATAAGAATATGGCCCCTTCCCGCCACCTAAAAAATCTTAATAAAAATATACTCATTCAAAGCGCTTTCAGTCAAAAAATCTGGCAGAAAACAGCGGCAAAGCATTCAGCCTTGTGAATCTTTACCATCTTAATTATCTATTTCCTAAAAAAAATAAACATTTTAAAATATAGCAAAATTAAAATAATCCCAGCAATTTGCAATATAAAATATGTAGTTTATTATTAAAAATAGCATGATTCATTGTGTACATACCCCTTGTACATAATAAATAAACCACTTCCCGTTTTTTGAAATAATCGAAATTGTGGCTAAACTTAAAAAATAAGAATTATTGTTTACAGTATGTAGTTAACTAAATTCATAAACCAAAACTCAGTTCCTCAGTATATCAAAACTTAGATCTTCAACTCAACATAATTGAAATATAAGCTTCTGAAATTTACATGGAAATTTATTGTTGGACCATATTTTTGTAGGGTCATTTTTTATTAATTATTTGCTCTATTCCCTATCTTTTGCTCTAACCGATTAGCGATTTCCTAAATCAAAAGGCTGTACTAGCTTAAGATTAAAGTTAGTCTGCTTGCTCTCCGTCGCGCTTCAATTTTCTTTTCTATTTTTATAGAATTTGCTGGCATGTTTTACCAAAATAATCGTTAAGCAACGTACTATCGAAAAGAATTAAATTTGATTTTTTTTGCTAATTGCAAAGCTTGAAAAATCAATAGTTTATGCAGAGCTCTCATCTACTTTGCTTTAAGCTTTCATTCCAGTTACAGAATTATTTGCTCACATATTTTTGATACTAAAATAATCGTTGGGCGACGTAGTATCGAAAAAAAATAAAAATTCGATTTTTTTGCTAACTACAAAATTTGAAAAGTAAACAGTACAACGTTGTGAATAGTTAGAAGAAACTCTTCATTTTTCACGTTTTACAGTTATAGCAAAAATATCTAATGATTTTTTTTGATAGTATATACATTGAAGAATTATTTTGGCATCGAAAACATGAGAGCAAATACTTCTTGGGACGTTGCATAATAGAATTAAGTATGCATTAAGTACGCGGTTTGGGAAAAGAAATTCATTTTTCAACAAAAAGTTGATAACTAGAGTCATTAAATTTTTGACTTATTATGAGTTTGATTTGTGATACTGAGTCCGCGATTTTTTTGCACTATAATCATTTCATTTATAAATGTTTATAATTGTTGTGTTTTTTCGCAAAAAAACTCTTTTTCATTAAAACTATATTGTTTTTAGTAAATCTGCTGGAGCGAAAAAAATGAGGAAGAAAGTAATTAATAAAAAGTAATTCCACTAAAACATGTATTCGATATATCGATGTATTTGTATTTCTCTTTTCTTGCTTTTTTTCTTTGGCCGTGTTAACTTTAGTTTAGTTAGATTTATTAAATCTAATGACTCGGTTGGAGCAAAAAAAATCTGAAATAGAGTAAATAATTAGCAAAAAAATAGCCCTACAAAAATATATTTGATTTTTCAATTGCTGCTTATTCTTCTTTATGACTGTGCTAACATTAGTCTTAGCACACAACATTAGTTAGCACAACTTTAAACTTAAAGTTTAACGAAGCTACAGCAAAAAAATAATCCCTATTAACCCCCGCTACTCGCAAACCATTACTGTCGGAAAAAACAGTATCAGATTTTTTTGCTATAACTGTAAAACATTCGAAATGAATTTCTTCCTGCCACTCATAACGTGCACTGTTTACTTCTCAAATTGTGCAATGTTAAATTGTTAACAAAAAAATCGAATTTTGTTTTTTTCAATACTACGTTGTCTAAAAATTATTTTGATATCAAAGACATGCGAGCAAATAATTTTGTATAAATGGAATAAAAGTTTATATTAGAGAGAGGCGCGTGAGTACACTGCGTAAACTATTAATTTTTCAAGCTTAGCAAAAATATCGAATTATGTTCTTTTCAAATACGTCGCCAAACAATTATTTTGCTAACAACATGCAAGCAAATCTATGAAGATGGAAAAGAAAATTGAAGCGCGACACGGAACGCACAGGTTAAAACTTTAATCTTGAGAGGAGGTTCTACTTTGGAGGGCCAAAAAAATCGATTTTTTTTTACATTTTTTACATCTCTAAAGTGTGTAGAATGCCTGTAAAAGAATTTTGTAATATTCAAAATTTTAAAGCAATTTATGACTTGTTAAACTAGGCTTTGCATCAACGCAGCAGAATTAAAAATGTCAAGCATAGCAAACAAGCAAGAATTGAGAAAAATGCTGTAATGCAACAAGATTTGTTTTTTGAACAGAAGGAGGGACTGATTTATAGACCAGGAATCACTAATTAAATGTAAGCAAAATATTGTAGTTAACAAAAAGTTATCATAAAATAAAACTTTAAACTCGTTTTTCTCGAATTCAAACTGGCGAAATATACAGCTTCAAATATACAACCAATCATCCGATTGCCATGAAATTTTTTTCTACGAAAAATGGATAATTTTTATGGGGCCATGAATTTAAAAAATGTCATAAATTTTTCAAAATAAAATTTCTTTGAATAGGTTTAAAATGAAAAAAAGTTCGTGAAAATTGACACTTCATTTCAAATGACTGCTATTTTATAAATTTTAAAATTTTTAAATAAAATGAGGTTCAGGGTCCCACAAATTTAATATATTTTAATAATTGCATTGGTTTATTTGTCTCAGATAAACTGTCGACAGTCGAGATTTCCCATCAATTGACTACGCACGCTCTGATGCATCCGCAGGCTACAGCCGCAATTTTCTATATTTTTAAAAATAAAAAAATTTTTTTGTATATTGAAATATAAAAAACATAATGTAAAAAGCATTATTTCGATATCTCTTTCCTTTGCTAATGAAAAAAAACTGATAAAGAATACATAAATTTTGGACCTCTAGACTAGAACCTCCCCTTAAACAAGTACAATCATGGATTTTAACGAATCGGCTGGAACAAAAAGATCGGGAATAGAGCAAAAAATTAGTAAGAAAATAGCAAAAAAATGTAATATAGGTTGCGTTCGATTGTGCTAAAATGCTGTGCCTAATAAATATTCCATTTTGAAGAGGAAAAATGTTACATTTTGTACATCATGTAATTTTTATTTATTTTTTTAAAGACGTTTTTTTTTAAAGAAAAATAATACAGTTATTGCAAACAAAATGTTTAATTCTTTAGTATTATTATAGTATGCTCGAATAAACAGAAGTATTAAAAATTACATGGTCTTATAATGAAAAGAAAATAATATTTTATATAACAACAAAAAATTCACACAAAAAAGTAAAGTTGTAAAGATGTTTTTTACAAGTAAAAATGAGACATTTCAAGTACATCGCTAATTGGCCAATTTAAAATAAAATATTCTCACTAGTAAAGCAATAAAAAAATTATTAGGCACTGACCAATGTGAATAGATGTGTTAATGGGACCTCCTCAAAATGAAATAATCAATAAAAATGTTCAGGGGGGAGTTTGAATTCCAATCCTTCCCCCTTGGATACATCCATAACTAAAAATATGTGTGCATGCGTATATGTGACCGGAGAGATTTTTTTCTAAAAATTTATCCTGAAAATATGATAGTCGTGGGCTAACATTATCGAAGAATCGTTGTATAATGAAAAATTTTAATGTAAATCTTTTTTATTCATTAATAAAACAGCAATAAAATATAAAATAAATTAATTTCATGCAAGATAAAATTCCTTAAAATATCGGATTATATCACAGCTACCATATTTTCAGGATAAATTAAAAAAAATTTCTTATGTATATGCGTGCGCGCGTGTGTGTGTAAGTATATGTGCATGGAAAAATTTTGAATAATATTAAAAACGTTTGATATATTCATTAATGTTGCAAATAAAGTGTTGCAAATAATGTTTAGAACAGTGTTGTGCAGTATCTAGATACTATACTGTAATCACATACAAATTTACGTACCTAGGAACTATACTGAGATACTTTTTTTCTGGAACCTATATCTATTTGTTGTGTACTTATATTTAAGTGCATTTTAATTTTAGATATTTTCTTGCACTAACAATAAGACAATTTTGCAATGGTCACTCGTTAGTATTACGACATCATACTTATTTTAACATCTCATACATATTTTGACATCATACTTAGATATCAATCTTAGATTACCAGGTGTATAAGCTTAAATCCGCTGTTTGCTCATAGGTAGCACTAGTGAGCGTACAAAGCTACTCTGGGTACACAACACACTTTTTTTTATGTGTTTGACACATCTGTCAACATTAACCAGTGCACATCATCAGCAATTTCATACAACAACATACATTTTTTCTTTCGTAACTTTGTCTAGTTTTTTGCTAAAAAAAAAAGCATATGTGGGAAGCTTTGCTTTTCTGTTTCAATTTGAAGAACTCGACTGCCGAATCGCATCAAATGCTTGTGGAGGCCTATGGCGACAATGCTTTATTGGAAACAACGCAGAGATTGATTTCGCCGGTTCAGTGACGACAATTTTTACCTGAGTAATAAGAAGCGTGAAAATCGGCCCAGGAAAGTTAAGGACTGTCAATTGCAGGCTCTTTTGGACGAGGACGATACCCAATCGCAAAAAATGTTTGCCGAGCAATTGGGTGTTTCTCAAGCAGCCATTTCCATGCGACTACATGGGGAAGGTTCAAAAGATCGGAAAATGAGTGCCGCATGAACGATAGGCAGATGGAACGACGCCAAAACACATGCCAAATTCTTCTTACCAGACAAAAAAGAAAGTTCCTGCATCGGATTGTGACAGGCGATGAAAAGTGGATCTATTTTCAGAATCCTAAATGCAAGAAATCTTGGGTTGATCCCGCTCAACCATTAACATCTTCCTCAAGACCAAATCGTTTCGGACGGAAGATGCTGTGCGTTTGGATCAAGAGGGTGTCATCTACTACGAGCTGTTAAAACCTGGTGAAATTGTTAATGCTCACCGCTACCACCAACAACTGATCAAATTGCACCGTGCTCTGCGTGAAAAAAGGTCGCATTATCGGAAAAGACATGACAAGCTGATTTTCCTCCACGACAACGCACCATCGCACACAACAATGGTCCAAAACTACTTGGAGACACTCAACTGGGAAGTGCTACCCCATTCCATTTACTCACCAGTCCTGGCACCTTCTGACTATCACCTGTTTTTGTCGATAGGCTACAGCTAAGCGGCACTTCGATTCTTACGAAGAATACGTCCGAAAATGGCTTGATGACTGGTTTGCCTCAAAAGATGGGAAAAATTTATAGTTAGCGAGGGCAAGTACTTTGAATAAATTTGTTTTCTAGGAAAAAAAAAATGTGTTTTTCTGACTAAAAAACAGCGGATTTAAGCTTATACACCTGGTATTATCGATATCTTTAAGTCAATTTATTACATCAAGTCATACAGAGCTGTACATTATAAATATGTAAATAATGATCTAAAAAATTTAGGTCGAAATATTTATAATTGCTTTTTTATGATATCATTCTGATAAATTAAAGTTGTATAAATTAAAAAAATAACAAAGTTATTGATTCCGTTACTTATTTTAGTAACGAATGAGTAACATAGTTACTTTTCTAGTGAGTAACGATAACTATTGAGAATACAAATTTTTATTCAAAAATGCATTTATTTCAAAACAAAATGAATGAACAGATCATTTAAAGTATTGTCCATCGCTGCGTACTACTAGAAGGAGCAATGTCCGGAAAATACGGCGGGTGCGGTAAAACATCCCATTTAAGCGTTTTCAAATATTTTTTTACGACTTTAGCGACATGAGGTCGAGCATTGTCATGAAGAAGAATAACTTTATCATGTCTTTGCTCGTATTTCGGCCGTTTTTCTCGCAATGCACGGCTCAAATGAATCAATTGTAGCTGATACCGATCGCCCGTAATGGAATCGCCAGGTTTCAGCAGCTCATAGTAAACAAGACTCTTTTGGTCTCACCAGATACAGAGCATGAATGTTCGGCCGTGATGTTGATGTTGAGGTCGATAGCAACAATTGGCTCTCAATCGTACAGAAACGGCTTGTTGAGTTACCCCAAATTATTCTGCAAGCTCCTCTTGCGTTTGACTCTGATCTTCTTCGAGTAATGCCTCTAATTCTTTGTCTTCGAATTTTTTTGACTATCCAGAGCGAGGCTTGTCTTAACGCTGAAATTTCCATCCTTGAAACGTCGAAACCATTCCCTACATGATTTATCAGTTTGAGCAGTGTTACCATAAACTTCGACAAGCATTTAATGGGCTTCAGCCGCACTTTTCTTCTAATTAAATCAGAAAATCAAAACCTCCCGCAAATGCTGCTTGGTTAACACAAAATTCGACATTTCAAACACAGTAAAAATCAAGGTTTTTGAAACTCAAAGCGATATATACTGAATATTATTAGCGGATGTTTAATCTCTCAGAAACCGCCAAAATCAGCTATCACTATGAACCATTCACAATAGCTGAAGCATCTTTAGGGAAACGGACCGAACTCCCATTAATTTGTACTCCCATTAAGTCACAATTTTCAATAACAAGTAATGAAATTTAAATTATTTTTTTCGTTATTCTATTAATGTAGAGTTAATAAGATTAACTTTAATAAGACAGCAACTTTAAAAGATAGCACGCTATTTAAATTTAGATGATACCAATGTCAGCATGTTAAATGCAGCATTCAAAAAATTTTTCATCAAATATAATACCATTCTACCAAGTAGTAGAGCATCGGTAGAAAGACTTTTCTGCTAATGGACTCGTTTTGAATTTTTCGACCTAACAGACGAATATTTTGAAAAACAATTATTATTAAACATTAATGAACTAAAAAGTTATATTAAAAAACTAAAACTATTTTAAATGATAATAAAAAATAACTAAAAAAATAAAAAATATGAAGTTAAATTTTTAAAAAATTTAAAAATTG
>NW_017259183.1:3525777-3540510 GCF_001594045.1 Atta colombica | reverse complement strand
AAATTAAAAGAATAATAAAAAAATTAATGCTAATAAATTAATAGAGAAATCTTCAAAATATAAAATAATTAATATTCAGTATCTAATATTATTGAAATTGATACAATATGATTAAATACTAATCGAATGATAATAATAAGAACAATATTATAAAAGGTTAAATTACAAATTAAAAGCAGTTACTGAAAATTTTTTAAATTTCACAATAAAATTTTTTATATATACTTTATTAATTACATTAATTGCATATTTTGAAAAAGCAGTTGGGAGATGTTACGCCAAAAAAAAAATGTAAAAAAATGCAACAATCAAACGTAAAGATTATGCGTTTTGCGGGTTTCTTCCGTGTTCAGATCCATTCTTGGAAATCTGATACAGGCAGGCTGCTCCTCAACCTGATGAACTGCAAGGTTCAACGAAACATTGGCATTCCAAGAATGGATCTGGACACGGAAGAAACCTACAAAACGCATAATCTTTATATAGAAAGGATCCATGGAAGTCTCGAGAAAACAATCGAACATGTTTACTATGAGAAAATAAGAAAATTCTTTAAATAAGAAAATTTTAGCGTTTATTTTTTTATTTAAATTAATTTTTTAATTTATTAATTTATTTAATTCAATTTTTTAATTTTTTAAAATTTAACTATATTTTTTTATTTTTTTCTAATTATTAAAGGGATAACATAATGTGTGCAATCTTTTATAATAATATTCTATGGACGATTTATGACGCGATCAACGCCGTCAGTCTGTGTGACACATAGACGACTCGTACTTAAGTGTGGCTACTTGTCGTGCTAGTTCGCCGCTGATTGATGGCGTTGGTCGCGATGTCGTAAACCGTTCCTGAGTTAGCATTTCTGCTCTCAGGAAGAGAGTAGCAAACTGGTCATGTGAATAGATTACGTCTAATTAGAAGCCAGGTGCCCAATTTTTTCTAATCTTTTTCTAATTTTTTTCTAATCTTTTTCTAATTTTTTCTAATGAAGTTTTGGTGATCGCTTTGTTTTTTATTTCAACACTGTATATAGACTTTATATATACACTTTATATTTTCTTACACTGCCAAATTTGTATTAAGCAACAATACTGCAACAAACTTTAAGCAATGTAATTTTAAATAATTTTTATTTTTTTTTAATTTCATAGAGATTTAATCATTATAAATTTCTATAAACAAACTCAACTATCCGCCAACAATGATGACGTTCAGCATTGGCTGGTATTCATAGTCAGATCTTATATTCAAGACCATCTTAAGTACAGTCTTAAGAAGTCACGAACCAATCAGAAGGCTGCATTAGCGTCTTAAGACATTACGTAATCGTCGAAATAAGACTCGACTATGAATATCGGCTTAAAGCTCTAGATATACTCATGTAAGAAAAAAGTATACCATTCCCGAGGATGCGCAGTAGGAGATTGAATTATGAGCAAAATTTGGTTGGCTATTCCAATATGCCAGCGCTATTATACGCAAGAAGTTGTATAGAGGGCAAATTTGATTGGTTGTTTCCAGTATTGCTATTGCCATCATGCACAATGTACTCTAGACATGTATACCTTGTATTTTAGATATGTGTACATGTTTAAAACTTAATAATACTCGATTTTTTTAATTAATAATAAATTATCAAAATATTTATGTATCGTAAATTTTTATTTGTCGATAACGTCATCGTTCTTCAATTATCAATGGAGTCTCCATTGATAGTCATGAAAATTTGTCAAAGTTTTTAATAGTATCTCGTCAGTGTCTAATGACTCTTACCCACTGGACGCGAAAACACTTGCCACGCGGCAAAATGTGATACAGTCAATAAGCTTATAGTTCCTAATATGTTCTAATATGTATGTTGTATGTTATAGTTCCTAATATGTATGTTGGTTATTGCATCCCATTTTGTCGCGCGGCAAGCGTTTCCGCGTTTAGTGTGCAGGAGCCATAAGCCGAAATACCGACAGTTTTCTTATTGGCTATTTTGACTGCCATTTCAATTTAGAGAGCATTTATATTGGCCGTACGTGTAACCTACTTATTCTTATTTATTCTAGTTGAGACGGTTTAATTGGTTGACGCAAATTGTATTTACACAAATTACGCTGCATGTGAAAGCATCCATAGACAAAACAATTGTTTTCTTTAATATTTTATTATTGGTCAATTAGTGAAATTCTTTCTTTTGATTGGTTAATCAAATGCTTCGAAGCATTCATAGCAGCAACTCGACTACACTCTAAAAATGTACTTATTGAGAGTACAAATTAGTTCGGTCCATTTCCCTAAAGATGACTCCAGCTGTTGTGAATGGTTCATAATGACAGCTGATTTTGGCGGTTTCAGAGAGGTTAAACATCTGCTAATAATATTCAGTTTATATCGCTTTGAGTTTCATACAAAAACCTTGATTTTTACTGTGTTTGAAATGTCGAATTTTGTGTTAACCAAGTAGCAGTAGTAGTTTGCGGGAGGTTTTGATTTTCTGCTTTAATTGGAAGAAAAGTGCGGCTGAAGCCCATCGAATGCTTGTCGAAGTTTATGATGACACTGCTCCAACTGATAAATCATGTAGGGAATGGTTTCGATGTTTCAAAGATGGAGATTTCAGCGTTGAAGACAAGCCTTGCTCTAGACAGCCAAAAAAATTTGAAGACAAAGAATTAGAGGCATTACTCGAAGAAAATCAGAGTCAAACGCAAGAGGAGCTTGCAGATCATTGGGGATAACTCAACAAACCGTTTCTGTACGATTGAGAGCCATGGGAATGATTCAAAAACAAGGAAATTGCTTTATGAACTGAAACCGAGAGACGTTGAAAGGCGATTTTTCACTTGCGAACAGCTGATTCAAAGCAACAGAAAAAAGGTTTTTTGCATTGGATTGTGACTGGAGATGAGAAGTGAATATTTTACGACAACCCTAAGAAGAAAAAATACTACGCTAAGCCTGGTCAATCGTTTCCATCGACCTCAACGTCAACACTACGGCCGAACATTCATGGTTCGAAGATCATGCTCTGTATCTGGTGGGACCAAAAGGATCTTGTTTACTATGAGCTGCTGGTGATTCCATTCGGTATCGGCTACAATTGATTCGTTTGAGTCGTGCATTGCGAGAAAAACGGCCGGAATACGAGCAAAGACATGATAAAGTTATTCTTCATGACACAACGCTCGGCTCATGTCGCTAAAATCATAAAAAAATATTTGGAAACGCTCAAATGGAATATTTTACTGCACTCGCCGTATTCTCCGGACATTGCTCCTTCTGATTGTTGATTGTTCCGAAGGATGCAGCAGATTTGGTAAGTCACCGGTTCACTTCTTTCGCAGAAATCGAAAATTGGATCGCCTCCAAAGTCGAGTCATTTTTTCGTGATGGAATTCGAAAATTGCCTGAAAGATGGGAAAAAGTAATAGACAGCGATGGATACTTTAATTGATCTATTCATTTTGTTTTGAAATAAATGCATTTTTGAACACAAAAAAACGGATCGAACTAATTTGTACTCCCAATAAATTGATTATAAAAAGATATTTATTTTGTTTAAAAAGATATTGATACAATAATATAAATATGTATTAATAATGTTAATTTAATATATTTATAACGTTTAAAATATTAAAACGTAACTTTTATCATATAGTTTATGACATTAAAGCATTCTTTTAGTATAAAATAATTATCAATTAGTTATGAATTTGTTATGAATTAGTTATGAATTTATCTTTATAACGAAGTATCTTCATATAATTGTATATGAAATGTATATGAAAATAATATTTTAACTTCAATTAACTGTCAATTATTAGTGCGCAAGAAGTTTCGAGTAGAAATGCCAACCTCATTTTCAGAATGCAACGTTGTCAAATTATCGATAATCATTGAATATTAAGTTGCATTTTCTAATAATAGAATATTAATATTATGATTTATAATTAAAAATCATCTTTTAATTTTAATAAATCAGAAATTAGCCTTTCTTATTATTAAAAGATTTCATTTATTGGGTTATGGTATTACCAATAATGAACAATTGCGTATCCTCCTTATCATTTACCCCGCAAGTGATCGATTGTCATTAAGTTTTTTTAAACAGAACTTAAATTTAAGTCCAATCTTGCTTTAAAAAGCCATAAGCCGTAAAGCCTTAAGAAATTAATCAATAACAATTGAATAAAGAAAAATAATCGTGGTTCGTTCATTTCTTACGGCTTTACTTAGAGCCTCTTAAAGCAAGGTTGTGGAGCGTAAGAGCATAAGACGGTCTTGAATATAAAAAATTACTATGGCTGTGTTCTAAAATTCACTGCCAGTGCTAAAAATGTATAATACACGTAATGTAAACTATAAATTTTCAGCGTTGGCAGTGAATTTTGGAACATAGCCTATGAATATTGGCCTTCATAAAACTGTCGATAAAACCGTATCGAAAATGGATGTAGTGCGTGACTTATTAATACAAACGTCTAGGATTGGGTCTTATTAAGACAAATTCGTACTATACATTACTATTAGAGTATGTATGTATGTATGCATGTATGTATATACTATATATATGTATATATTAGGTGTAGTAAAAAAAAATCCATTATTTTTCCATTTAATTTCATGAATTTCATTTCAAAAATAATAGATTTCTTTTTACTACATATATGTGTGTATATTCTTATTTTGTAACATATATTATATATTTAAATTATATCGTATACAGTTATCCAATTAGCAGACAATGTTTTTAAAAATGTTTTTAAAAATATTTTTAAAAACATTAAAAATAATGGATTAAGTTCCCTTTTTTATTAAAAAAATTATTAATTTATTTTAACGCTTGAAGAAACATTTCTTTAACATTAGAAAAACGTTTTTTTAATGTTAAAGTCATAATTATTTGAACAAATTTGGAAAAAATAACAATGTAGAATTTTTAAAATTTATTTTTATATCAACAGTGTCTAAACATTAGACAACTAATTTTATTTATTAATTCTAATTTTTAATGACAAAGTCCGGATAGACGAATATATAGTCATGTCATCATGCTCACATTACTCCTACAATTCAAACGCCGAAAATGGCACTCGGCATCTCAGCGCTGGCGCTCCCGGCGGCGGCCCGTCATAATAAACATAATTACTCATTATGTTTTCTGTTTTGCAGAACCAACAGTGTCTATTTTGTTGTTATATTTGAGTGATTTTTCACAAATATCTTTCTTTTTCAGCATGCCAAAACATAAGAGGCACTGTTCTACCAGGTATGTAACCGGAATTTACCAATAGATGGCCATAACTGTCAATATAGTTGCCGTCAGACGGCGTCATTAACCATCCTTGTTCTGACATCTGACAAAGATTTTAAAGTCACAACAATACAAGTTTCATACAACAGTATAGTTTGTAATAACATTGAACATGTCGAATTTTGTGTCTGGAAACTACGATTTGCGGACAGCATTGATTTTCTGATACCATTTGAAGAAAACTGCTGCAGAATCGCATCGAATGCTTGTCGAAGCTTACGCATGCTCTTGGTAAATCACAGTGTTTTGAGTGGTTTAAAAAATTCAAAAGTGGCGATTTTGACGTGAGAAACGAAGAACGTGGAAAACCACTGAAAAAGTTTGAAGACAACGAATTGCAAGCATTGTTGGATGAGGATGATGCTCAAACTCAACAACAACTCGCGGATCAATTGAAAGTGACACAAGAAGCCTTCATACGTTTGAAATCCATGGGAAAGATCCAGAAGATGGGAAAATGAGTTCCACATGAACTGAATGAAAGACAGCAGAAAAACTGAAAAACCATTTGCGAAATGCTGCTCGCCAGGTACAAGAAAAAGTCATTTCTCCATCGAATTGTGGCGATGAAAAGTGAATATATTTTGAGAATCCTAAGCGTAAAAGATCATGGGTAACTCCAGGCGAACCATCGACATCGACTGCAAGGCCAAATCTGGCCTGTGGACGGAAGACAATGCTCTGTGTTTGGGGATTAGAAAGGTGTGATCTATTATGATCTGCTAAAATTTAACCGTTAATACTGAACGCTACCGACAACACATTATCAATTTGAATTAAGCTTTGTGTGAAAAACGACCAGAATATCAAAAAGGCAACACAAGGCAACAAAGTGATTTTGCTTCATGATAATGCACCATCACACACAGCAAAACTGGTCAAGGAAACGATTGAGGCATTTGGTTGGGAAATACTTTCGCATGCGGCTTACTCACCAGACTTGGCTCCGTCCGATTACTTATTTGCATCGATGGGACACGCACTTGCTCAGCAGCGCTTCACTTCTTACGAAGATGTACGAAAATGGCTAGATGACTGGTTTGGTTCAAAAGAGCAACAATTTTTTTGGCGTGGCATCCACAAATTGTCAAACAGGTGGAAAAAATGTATAGCTACCGATGGGCAATACTTCGAATAAAATATTTTTTACCATTTTCATGCAATAAACGTGTATTTTCTATAAATTCCGGTTTCATATTTACATACCTGTAGTAGAAGCTTATCACGTGAAAAAAATAAAGAAAACACAGGCATGGCAGCAATCCTCATTATAACAGGTTACGCTCTAGATATAACTTTCCTCAAGTTCCGAGCGAAACATCCTTAAGACATCGTTCTCTCACGAGAGAAACTATGCCAAGTTTTATCACAGCTTAATTGCATAAGAAGACGTGTCTGAATTAAGTTAATCCCAAGCCACCGCAAGCGTCAACAGGTCGCTTTCCACCCGAAGGCCCCTTATCTCCGACAGAGATGCCTTTTGATGCTAGACAATTTCGCAAACGAATAAATGATCCAAGAATCGGGGCAGTGTATCAGGTATTTCTCGGCATCAATCCATTATCCTATACGGCAAAGAGGGAACATAATCGCCTGTTCTTACCTGTAATGTCCCTGTGTTTTCAAATATTTTTACCCGATATCGAGGCAAGAAATAAGATCACTTTTATCAACTAGAAGGGCGTGGAAATCTTAATAGAGTTCGACATTGATAAGGAGACAGTTTCTTTGGACTTTGTTAATGAATTATTCGGAGACAACGCAGACAAATGTAGACAGGAAATAATCTTTTAGTTATCGTCTTTGATACGATCAAGGCGGAAGCTTGTTCATGTCGGTCTGAAGGTGGATCTTAAGAAATCTCTCCTCGCCAAATACGAGCTCAAAGAAGAGTTTTCATTTCTTGCTACACCTAAGATCAATAAGGAGATCCATCTTAACTTCAGCACTACGATGATCACGCGCGATCACAGTCATCAAAGATAGTCTTATTTAGAGGTCAAATTATCACTGAACGCCCTCGTTTCTGGTTTTTCGGATCTATTTAACCTATTGAATCTGTCCAGAGATCGCCGAAGAAAAAGCGACTATGTCTAAAATTGCTGAGAGTATCCGTCTATTGACCGACCTACAGTCTTTCTAAAACTAGAGCGTTCATCATCCCCTTGCTGAATTTCTTTGGGAAAATGATTTCCGATTCAACCCCGGTCGATGATCTCTTGTTTAGAAGCAACTTCATGCAACTGATCAACACTGCTCAAACGACGGAGAAAGTCGCCAATAGCAAAAAAGGTCAACGACCTGTGGCTGGAGGGATCCAACTCGCGGCAGGCCAGCGGCTTAAAGAACCAGTTTCGGATCAGCCGAATGCAAAAAAACGTGAAGATCCCTCCTCGTCCAACTTCACCGACCCATCGAGGAGGAGCTCCTCTCAGCGGAGTTACAACAGGAGATCGCGATCCAGATCTTGAATCCGCTGCTAATTACAGTAAGATTTGCGGACCGTTTGGTCTGTTTTATAGAGCATTGGAGATTATTAATCTCAGACCCGGTCGTGTTAGGGGCGATGAAAGGTTATGTTATCTCCTTTTTCTTTTGACCTCTCTCTCGCCTTTCATTCAGGTAGCTATTCTTTATGGCACATGAAGCAACTATTTGCGACAAAGAAATCTGCTACAGAAAGGTGTCGCATCGCAGAAGAAATCGTACCATCTGCGGATCAATTTCTCTCCTTTTTTTCTGATTAAGAACTTATTGGCGGAATGAGATTTATTTATCTTGAATCTGAAAGATTTAAATTTGTATATTACCCTTCCACATTCCAAATTAGAGGATTGGTGTACAGTAATCCGCTTTATACTCTCTGATTTCAAGATGGCAAGATCTTGAGAATGTCTACATGTTGGTGCCTATTCATCATTCATGCAAGAAATTCGATTTATGTGGAAGAGCAAGGTCTACAAATTTACATCCTTACCGTTCGATCTTTTGATGGTGCCCTTTATATTTACAAAGATTTTGCGCTCGGTAAAATCACTTCGCGAAATAGGTTGTCTCTCGGTGATATATCTCGACGATTTTTTATTTTTAGGTGCTTCCACCGAGGAATACCAAAGAAATGTCAAGGCATCGGTCGACTTATTTGAATCTGAAAGAGTTTTCAGACCTCCCTGACAAGGAGGTTTTCGCGGAAACCACAATGCATTATATAGGATTTTGCGAGTTTAATTGGTTCACTGGTATCTGTTTTCCAGTCGTTCCAGTGTAGTCCTCTCTACACCAGAAAATTCGAAACAAAAAAATATTTAGCTCTGAAATCAGTTTCGGGAGATTACTCCAAATGGCTCGATTCTTACTTATAGAAGAATTTCGAGTAGTGGCTCAATGTATTCTCAAATCCTAAGCAACATAACCATATTCGCTCAGAGCCCTTTGCTCATGAAATATTCTCTTGAAATATTCTCGGACGCTTCTTTAAATGGTTGGGAAGCTACCTGTGTGATCGATGTACTCGGTGATCAACGGAGGGTATCTTCACAACGCCTTAGAGTTAAAAGCGGCCTTTCATGCATTGACATGCCAGCGATCTCTTCGATGTCTTACTGAGGATTGATAACGAGGGACGCTGAGGTCATAGGGGTTTTGATTATTCCATAGTGGCCGTCTCAACCATGGTTCCCTTTATTTCATTGTTTGCTGATTTCGGAACTTTTGTTTTTGACTTCATCTAAATCTCTTTCATCATCTCCTTCCAGATCTCAGCATCCGGAATGGAAAAACTTTTCCCTAACTGCAGGCATTAAGCAAGCACTAATATTGTAGTCTATTTCACCAACGGCTCTAGAAGTTACAATCGCCTCTCTATCAGCTACAATTAGCCAGTATACCCGACTCTTAAGGACCTGGTGGAGCTTTTGCCAGGGGCATCAGATCTCATCTTTCTCCCCTACAGTGGACCAGGTCTTTGATTTTTTATCACAAGAATTAAGAAATGTGAGTTCTTATTCATCTTTTAACACCGCGCGGTCAGCAATCTCTTTCATTTCTGATAAAGCGATCGGTAGTCACCTGTGTGGTAATTAAGCGTTTTGGTAAAGGAGTTAGCATCATTAAGCCACAAAATGCGCATTACGATTTCGTCTGGCTCCGATGGTCGCAAGATTAGCAGAAATCTTACGAATCTAGGCCTATGGAAGTCATTTCAAGAAAACTAGTCCTTTTTCTGGGTTTAGGATAGCGAGCACAAACCCTAGTAGCGATAAAGATCCCGCATATTTTTTCAAGAAAAAGATATTTATTATTAAGATACTAGATCGAATGAAAATGTTTACTCTAGGTCAAGCGCAACCCCTACTCATTTTTGCTCGTTTTTCCGAACGCCCAGATCTTTGCGTAATTACCATTTTAAATCATTATCTATTAAGACTCTGCGTCTCCCTGCAATTCCTTGCTCATTTCATACGTAAAATCTCACAGAGCGATTGGAGTCCAATTGGTGAGCCGATGGATCCGCAAAAGTCTGGAAGAATGCAGAGTGCGCGGGGATTTTTATTCGGCCCATAGCACACGATATGCCTATTTCTTTGTTGTCAAGAAGGGGATTTTTCTTGATCTTATCAAGTGAATGGCAGACTGATCAGGAGAATCTCTGGTTTTTGCGAACTTTTATAACCGTCCGATTATTGCAGAGTTTTTGTAATTCGTCCTGTTTCCCTAAAGCAGGGTTACAGAATGATTTTGCGTTAGGTTTAACCGATCAAACGACTATATTTGATACGCGAGTACTTCTTTTCTTTTTATCGTTACCTCTAAGTTTTAGAATCTATTTGACTGTCTATCTCTTTACACTGGCGACATATTATATTTTATACGATTTTGTATTGGGCCTTATTAAATTTAAACATTTATTAGCAAATCATAAAACTACATAGTCCATCCGGAGTCTTTGGCATAATTTTAAGATTAAACGAACTTAGTAAATAAAGTTACTAAGTAAACTTACTAAGTAAAGTCGATCTTAATTATGTCTTGCCTCGATGTACCTTTCCCACTCTGAACGCACTTCTTCCCAGGCACTTCTTCTTCCCCTCCCCTCCCCTCCCTCTACTCTATAATTTGCTTCGTCTTTGAAATAATAAGTATTGTAGACGGGCCGCCGCTGGGAACGCCAGCGCTGTGGCGAGCGCCATCTTCGGCTTTTTATGAACACATTGATAATGTGAGCATAAGGACATGATTGAATGGATATATTCAGATGAGACAAGGCATAATTAAGATCGAACTTCACTTATAGCCGAAAACGCTATTAGTAAGTTCATTTAATCTTAAAATTATATTTTAATTTTTTCATTTACCGCGACTGGATTTTCAATCTGGGACCTCAGGATTATGAGTCTCGTACCTATCCGTTACGCCACTTATAACTATCGATGTACACAGTTCTTATTGTCCATATATGTATACTTAACGCAATTATATTGTGTTAACTTCTCTTTCATAATTATTTTATTATTCCCGCTTTTTATTAATTTGAGGTTTAGAGAATAATATTTTTTACATATTTATAATAAACGTCAGATAAATATTAAATAAATGTTTTTTTAATTATATTTTAAATAAATAACAAAAAACAAACATTTATTAAACATCATATAAACGTTTAAAAAAATTTAATAAACATTAAATAAATGTTTCTTTAAACCATTATTTCAAACGAATAATTTGAATATTTACTAAACATTAAATAAACGTGAAATAAATGTTTCTTATCACATTTTAAATGAATAATTAATGTAAAATAAACATTTTATAAACGTTAAATAAACGTTAAAAACGTTTTTTTAAATCATTATTTTAAATAAAAAATAAATTCAAAATAAACATTAGATAAACGGTAAATAAACGTTATTTAACGTTTATCTAATGTTTTGAATTTATTTTTTATTTAAAGTAATGATTTGAAAAAACCGTTTTAAACGTTTATTTAACGTTTATTGAACATTAATATTTAATAAATGTTAAATAAATGTTAAATTAATGAATCTTGAAAACGAATCGTGAAAAATGTAAAATTAATGAAAAATAAACATTTAAAAAACATTTTAAAACATTATCTGCTGATTGAGTAAATGTCTTGCTATATAATAAATGCATGTCTGATTTTTTTATAGCTTATGTTTTAATGAATAATTTTTATATCTTTTCCATGATTAAAATTTACGTTATTATACGCAAGTATATTTTAATCGTGGAAAAGGAATTTTTATTCTGTAAAACTACTACGAAGAAATTGGACAGGAATAAAAACGCTACTTTTATTGACAATATAGACGATCCTCTTAATAATTTATGTAATCCTTAATATAAATTGATTGTTACGGATTCAATATTCAAATCTTTTGTAATACTCATTAAATATTCATTTATAATACTCATTAAAAGAATGTTTTTAATAAATATGTTATTTTCTTGAAAATTAAGAAGTATATCTATTATTATTTAAAAAATATTGTATATTCTAAATTTACATGACATTATATATAACAAATTTTATATATGTCTATATTTCAAATATAAAGTTTAATTTTTATAAATAATATTAAAAATACTTATTATTTTATTTATATATATGTCTATACTTCAAATTTTTTTATTTAATTTAGTTTCAAAAACATAAAATTCGAAGCTTTATCAGTAAGAAAAATGCTCTATGTCACTAAAATATTATCTCTAAATGGTAAAATAATAATAATAATTTAAAAATATTAATATAAAAACATTTTTATTACTTTAAACTTAATTATTTACATTTACATTTATTTATGTAGATACATGTGTAATATAATATATATATATATATATGTATGGATATATGAATCGTTCACAAGTCAATTAATTTCATTTTTTAAATCTTAAAATTTTAAAGCCTAAGTATATCAATCAAGTTGGCATTTAAATTTCTTTAATTCAAAAAATAGAATACATACTTTGGCCTGTAAATAGATTATACATGTACATAATATATTTTAAACGCGTATTTGCAATATAAGGAATACGTTTCAAATACATCCGTATTTATAATACGGAAAGAATATATATTGTCATATGTATTTAATATGTAATGTAAATTACATATCTAAAGCATGAAAATTCATCGATATAAATACGTATCTGATACATGATTTATACGTATTGCTATGAATCTACTATATAGCTCTAACATTGCAAATTTTATGTATCTGATATGTAAGTAAATTATGTATCTATAAGCGGGCATGCATCGGTAATAAATATGTATTTGGTTATCTATAATTCATACGTATTGCATATGTATCTGCTATATAGCAACATTTTATATATTTGCTATATAGTTGAAATCTAAAATGCTGTGCAGGATTATAAAAATGGGTTATATAAATATTGTAAAAACTTTAGCTAAATTTGTAGATAAACGTTTAAAATAATTCTTTCACACAATAAAAAGAAAGAGTTTTATAATAGTTTTTATACTAATTTCATAAACGTTTAATTAATCGTTATATCTAACGATTAATTTCTTACATGGACACTTATAATGTGTTAAAAATGTATTTGTAACCGTTACTCAACATACGGAAAAACGATTTTTTAACATTTTTTTCAACAGTTTTTGTTTTTGAATATTTATGTCTTGAGGAGCTTTAGCATACACGATGTGAATCGTGTGTACTGAACTTACGTAATTCTCGTAATTTGTTAAAATAATTCCTTTGACAAATTACGAAAATTATGGTATTACTTGTACACTTATTTAAAAATATATACAAGAGTATCAGTAATGAAATTTTTAAGTAATGTTTCGTGACACAAGCAGAATTTTAACACAGTATATAAATTCTTTAAGACGATAATCTTAAACTTTTTTTTAATGATGTAAAACATATTACAGACACGAGATGATATATGACGGAAGCGATTCTCACTACATTCTCATAGGTTATTCAAAGAATTTATTTAGCAACTCTCTCAAAAAAAAATCACGAAAGAAACTCGCAAATAACTCGCAAATTCAAAGTACTAAAGTGAAACATGATAAAACTAATAAATAATTTATCATACCTGTGTATACCTCATTTGGAAATAAAGCGCATGGAATATATATATATATATACATATTTTTTTTTATTTATAAGTAAAGGAGTAAGTGCGACAATATTCTTTACAATATTCTCAATATTTTGATGAAATTACTAACATGAAAATTAAATTGCAATATAGATAATTTATAAACAAAAAATAAAATATTTGATAAAAAATATTTAATGCAACAGTCTCTTTATGATTTAAACATTTTTTATTTTTGCGTTTTAGGCTTATTAAATTGTTTAAACAGTTTGCCCATGCAAACTATTTGACTCCTCTATATGGAAACATATACGTATAAAATAACATTATAAATAATAATTTACTAAGGTAATAACCTATAAAAGCATTTTCAATTGGTATGGAATTCAGACGACAATATTCCAATTTATTAATTTTATGAGAAATTTGATGAGATTTTATAAGATTTTATGCGCGACTACGAAATTGCATTAACCGATACAAACGCTTGAAAATGCGAGAAATTCTCATTATACTGAGAAGGGTAGAATACGAGGCCAACTCATCATTGATCTTTCGAATTCTGTGAAATTTGCCCTTGGCCAACCTTAGCGTCGAGAATTTTACTTATATTCAATAGACGCCTGTATGCGATTTACATGCTTGGCATCGTTACATGATACGATAATTCTTTATCACATAAATGAGATACGTGTTCCGATTCTTCTTGTAAGTATATTGTATTCATATATGTAAAATTTTTTATTTAAATAGAATTTTTTTCAAAACTATTGGAAAATAACAATTTTACTGCATTTGTATCTATAGTAGAACAAATGGTTATAACGTTTCTGCTTAGATAACAGGTACAACAATATTCCCTAATAGTTTCTCTATGCAATTCTCTAATAAAACAACTTTGTAACACACTATTGTAACACCTATGTCATTTAATTAGAGAAAGAAAAAATAAGAAAGAGGAAAAAAATGCAATTTTTTATCGTATTAATTTTACATTTTTCTATCTCTTATTATATAATTATTTATGTACAACAAAATTATTATATATAATATTATATAATATGTACAACCTGTATATAACATATCCAACAAAATGTACGTATAAGGCGCATTTAAGACAACTGATGATATACATGTAATAAAATAACATTATTAATTATGTATCATTTTAAAAATTGTTTCTCTTTATTACTTTTGCGAACTACCTGTGATTTTTATTAATACATTGCATTCGTAATCGTAGTAGTATTATGTGTATAAATTTTTAAATTTGTATTTAATAACATCGATTATATAGTATCGTTTATTTATAATGTTATTTT
>NW_017259183.1:3522202-3525582 GCF_001594045.1 Atta colombica | reverse complement strand
TATATATATATATATGAAAAATAAATTATTGTTATTAGATCACACAGAGATTTTTCCAAAAACTGCTCTACAGTAATTAAACAATAGAGAGAAAAATATTATTGTGAAAGTTAAATTGTAAATAAAAAGTTAAAATAATTATTACCATTATATTAATGATATATTTGCATTCATTTTAATTAAAATTTTATTTATCTTTATAAATTTGTAAGTAGTGTATTGTCTCTTTATATATAATGCAATAATTTATTTTTCTTTAATCGATATACTTCTCGTTTCTTCTCTGTACTTGATTTCGATAATATTAAAATTATTGATTCATTTAAAAATAAAAATGGCATCTTTGAACGGTAGCTTTCCCAGTCTTCTTCATGGTCGCCGTTACTGCTGGAATAATTGACCTAAATATATCGCAAAAATAGCGGATCATAAATTACATAGGCTCGACGAGAGTGCACTTGACACAGCACTGTCGTCACATAACTACTATGTTAGAGAAAGAGATAGAAAGAGATATAAAAAGCAAAGAGGAAGAAATACAGAGACAGAGAAAGGTGTAGAGGAGAAAAAAAGAAACAGGAAAAGAGGAAAGGATATTCTATTGAAGGTTGCCAGCTCTCTTCCGACGTGTCCTCATTTTAACTAGGAGCGAATGGAAACCTGCCGTACCAGCTGATATGCGAATCTCGAAGGAATATAGCAATTGAAGAGTCTATATAATGCTGAAGGTTTGCTTATGAATCATCTATTGCATCCAAGTTTAATTATAAATTGTGCAATATCTATTTACATCACAATTGTGAGTAAACTGAGAAAATCATCTAAAGAAATGATAGAAATGTGTGTGAACAGTTTTAAGATATAAATCTTATTTTAAATTAAGGGTACATTCTCGTATAACCATACTAAAAACGATTTTTTTAGGAATTTTTCTTAAAGAAAACTATTAGACGTACGATTCTAATTTTTTACATTAATTTATATTAATGTATTTATATTAGTGTATTTATTAATACACATGTCAACATATGAAAAAAATTTGTACGACAATATTTTCATTCCAAAATTTCAAGAAATTGAGAGGCGCAGAGTTGAAAAAATGAGATGAAAACGGTGACACGATAACCAATAGCTCGAGAACCAATAGCCAGAATTTTTACTTTTCTTTTAAAGTTTATTTGCATGACTATTGTGTAAACTAGAATTATTAAAACTTATTGAAAATAAGTTTTACTAATTCTAGTTTACACAATTCACGAGTTGACATGTTTTTAGAAAGTGATGCGAACAAACGCTTTTTTTTATTCAAAAAAATTGAATAAAAATTTAATTTTTAATAAAACCGGTTTGTTCTAGTTTATGCAATAGCTAGTCAATCTATGAATACAATGCCGCAAGAATTTTTAAAATCGGTTAATTTTTCCGAAATCGTGTTAACCGCCTAAAAAACAACGTTTCGAGGAAAACGCGTTAAAAATTTTTTTATATTTTCAAAAATAAAATAATAATTAAACTAAAAATTTATTTGCTGTTAATCAGCGATTCCTGGTTCATAAAGTAAATCTTCAACTTCTTCAAACATTTGGCTGCAAAAAAGAATTTTGGTTTTAAAATCGTTAATTTTTCGAATTTCTTTCTTGAAAAATTTTGAAAACAAAAACAAATAGATTTTTTGCTGTAGAATCATTAATTCTTTAAATTTTTTTCTGAAATTTTGATAGTGTATTCTTAAAATGTTGTACATAATCGAAATATGCATTAAAAAAATCGATTTTTTGAAAATTTTACACGAGAATGTACCCTTAACGAATTTATAGTATAAATCTTTAAATATTGTATATATTTTTAAATGCATTTCAAATTTTATTCTTACTTCATACATATATATTTATTTAAATTTTATTTATATTTTATACATAAGTGCGTGCGTGCGTGCGTGCGTGCGTGCGTGCGTGCGTGCGTGCGTGCGTGCGTGTGTGGGCGCACGTAAATTCTTATACAAAATGTTCTGTCGCAAAATTGATGATCATTCTAAGCAAAACAATTCCTGTATATTTGTTCCTAAGAAAAGTTGCAAAACTTGTTGGTTTCACAACGGAACATTCTATATATAAAATTCTTTCTCAATATTTTAAGATTTTACTTTAAATATAAAATAATAATATAAAGGCTCAATCAGAATAAATCAATATAAATAAATAAAAGGATTATGAGCCAGATTAAAAACAAATTCAGAACATTTAATATTCAGAAAATAAATACAAAGAAGTACAATAACAAACGTTTCAACGCCAATTCTCAATGTTAAAAAAAAAAAAAAAAAAAATTTTTTTAATTGAAATATTACATAAATTTTCAAGTATTAAAATTTAAATTATTGCTGATATCGATACATATCGAATATTCTTGTATTCCTTCTTAGATGCGTGTGATCCATTGAAACTTGAGATGTTAGAAGTTAAAATCGCTTAGTATTCTGTGATTCTCTACTAATGATAATTTCGTTTTTTTCTTTGTATAATTAATCTTATTTAGTCAAAATGTTGTCAAACGATAAAAAGAAAACGCAATAGTTAGTAAATCCAATAGAAGCAATAATGCGAAAGCACAGTAGAGAACAAGTATCTTAGACAATATCAGAGAGCGTTATTGATATTAATATAACGCTATCTAATATTGTCTAAGATATTAGTTTTGAACTATAATTGCGTTTTCTTTTTATTGTTTGACTTACAACAGTTTGACTAAATAAGATTAATTATACAAAGAAGAAAACGGAATTATCAGTAATAGAACAATCACAGAATATTAAGTGATTTCAATTTCTAACATTATAAGTTTCAATGGACCACACACATCTAAGAACAAAGGAATATTCGATATGTATCAACAATAATTTAAATTTTAATATTTGAAAATTTATGTAATATTTCATTTTTTTTTATTTGTTTTAACATTGAGAATGATTCGATTGGCATTGAAACGTTTGTTATTATATTTCTTTATATTTATTTTCTGAATATTAAATGGTAGATAATTATATTAAATGTTCTGAATTTGTTTTTAATTTGACGTAGCGCTTCTATTTATTTATATTGCTTTACTTTAAATGCTTATAGGTATTTAACGTATATTCAAGTAATGAGTTTACGTAGCTTCAATTTAAATAGCTTAAGATTAGGAAAATTCTTTAATTTATATTGTATCTGATTGTTATTGAAGAATTTGTTCAAATTATAGTATTTCTTGAACGATAAATTACTAAAAGATAAACTTTGTAAATATCAAACAATATTCTTTTTTATATATTTCTTTTTTATATATTTTAAATTATTTCTTTATCTATTTTCTTATATAATATCAGTTATTGAATTTTTTCT
>NW_017259183.1:3517387-3522186 GCF_001594045.1 Atta colombica | reverse complement strand
AAAAAATATTTCATATATAATTATATATAATTATATAAAATATATAGAATTATAGAAGTATATAAAGGATATTCGATAAGTCACGATAAAATTCTCGCATAGGGGTAGAGCGAATTAAACTGACAATGAATTAATAATGACTCTACATTTTACAATTTTCGTAATAATTAACAAGATATTAATTACTAAAAATCGCATTGAAAAAATAATTTGAATAACGCGAAATTTGTTTTATGTAACTAAATTATTTAGTCTAATACGTACAAATAAATATGTGTAATATATAACAAAATAATTTGTTACTATTATAAACAAGTCACTATTTAAATCAACAAAATTAAAAGAATTGCAAAATGTTAAGAATCATCTAAAGATGGTTTAATAAAAAGCCGAAACATGTAATGTCTATACATATGTTTATTTAATCTTTCAATTAAATTTTATTCTATTAATGTGACATCTATACTTTTAAACAATTATTTGACTCTTATATGTCCTTTATAATATTTATTCAAATTTTGTTAAAATTAAGAGTTTATGAAAACACACAGATACTGTAACGCATTTTTTTAATATGTGAATTTGTTTGTCTTAAATGTAAATAAATTTCTTTGTTTCAAATGTTGATTTCAAGCAATAAAATCACTTTGCATTCAAATGAAAACTTACTTGAAACAACAATATAGTTTGATAAATTTGCAAATTCAATTGTTTTTTTATTAAAATACAATTGAAATTTATATTCACAAAAACATAAAGCAACCAAAATTTTGTTTCTGGAACTAAATATATGAAATCTAAATATATGAAGTAGAATATATGAAATCGAAAGATGAAATCGAAATAACAAAATATATTCGATATAAATAAAAGTTTTGTTAAGTGACTTCAATATACAGTTCATGTATATTGTTTATTATATATTTAACGAATAATTTAGATGATTAATACATTCGCACATTTTATCATTTTAATAGAAAATTTTCAGAGCAAACCGATATTTATTTTATTAAGAGAAATATTTTGTTAAAAAGATTCTGCATTGAGTTGGCAACTCACTTTTTGTTCGAGAAAACACATGAAACACCTACAAAAATATAAAATGAAAGTAACTAAATACTTGATGAAATTATTATAAATAATTATCTTATTAAACAAATGAAATATACGATCAGCACGTTTATTAATAGAATAGTTTTACATTTTATTATTATACTATACAAAGTAATAGGAAGTAAATAATTTGTTGATGATAACAATTCCATGATTGAATAAAAAAAATTTTTTAATGCAAACATTTTAAATACATTTTTTTGTATATTTTTATTATTTTTATATAAACTTATGAAATTAATGTTCTCTACATACAATTTATTAATTATATAATTATGCATCGAATATTTTACAATTTTTGAAAATATATATACAGTATCGACGGGATTCGAACCTAAGATCTCTGAGATGATAACCTTACATTAATGCTATAATCACACGCTATTTGGACTGTTTTGAAATTAACTGTTATTCGTCCAGTACGAGATATTTATCATTTGATTCAAATAATCGCATTGTCAATCCATTCTTTAAATATTAATCTGAATAATTCTTATACTAAGAAAAAAATATGATCAATTTTAATAATTCTATAGTTCTGTGAATTTAATATTTCAATTTGTCATCAATACTGTGAATTTAATATTTATTAAATATAAAGATATTTTATTTGGAATAGAAGAATATTTTTTTAATAATATTAGGTGTACAAGTATGAAATGACGATTTTTTTCCCCAAAAAAACACGTTAAATTCGGAAGAATGATAAAAAGAGATTTATTCAAAGTATGCTCCATTGCTAGTTACACATTTTTCCTATCTTTCGGGCAATCTTTGTGGATACTACGCCAGTAAAAATCTTCCCCTTTTGCCGCGAATCATTCATCGAGCCATTTTTTCACATCTTCGTACGAACCAAAGCGTTGCTCAGCAAGTGCGTGACTCATCGATGCAAACAAGTGGTAATCGGAAGGAGCCAAGTCTGGTGAGTAAGCCGCATGGGGTAGAACTTCCCAGCTGAGTGCTTCCAACGTGTTCCGAACTGGTTTTGCTGTATGTGATGGAACATTGTCATGGAGAAAAATGACCTTGTGTTGCCTCTTTTGGTATTCTGGTTTTTTAAGCAGCGAACGGTTCAAATCGATCAATTGTTGTTGATAGCGTTTGGTATTAACTGTTTCGCTAGACTTCAATAGCTCATAATAGACCACATCCTTCTGGTCCCACCAAACACAGAGCATCGTCTTCCTGCCAAAGCGATTCGATCTTGCGGTCGATGTGGATGATGCGCCTGGGTCTACCCATGATTTTTTGCGCTTGGGATTCTAAAAAAAAAATCCACTTTTCATCCCCAGTAACGATACGATGCAAGAATGACTTTCTTCTGTATGGTTCGAGCAAAATTTCACATGTATTTTTGCTCCTCTCCATCTGTCTCTCGTTCAATTCATGTGGCACTCATCTGCCGACTTTCTAAATCTTTTCCATCTCTCGTAGGCGATTGGAAACAGCTTGTTGACTAATGCTCAATTGCTCTGCGAGTTGTTTTTGTGTTTGTGAATCATCTTCATCCAGCAATGCTTGCAATTCCATGTTTTCGTACTTTTTGGGCGATTTTTCCGTGTTCCTTGTCTGCAACATCGAAATCTCCAATTTTGAAACGCTGAAACCATCGTTTTTTGCGATGGAGCATGTTCATCATAAGCTTCTCCAAGTAATCGGTATGATTCCGCAGTAGTTTTCTTCAAATGAAAACAAAAAATTAATGCTGTCCGCGAATGCTCCTTATTTGGTACAAATTTCGTCATATTAAACACAGCAATACAATACTATGCAAACACTTTTCAATCAAATCACTTTGCGCATTTGACACTTGTTGATGGTACAATAAAATGACATATAATGTTAAATCTTTGTACTTCACACTGCATTGGTGCTCCATCTGTTTCTCAAATCGTCATTTCATACTTGTACACTTGTCATACTGGTAAAAGAATATTTTATTTTAGTCTTCATTTAATAATTTTTTTTATTTAATAAATATTTATTTACTGTAAGTAAATGTTTAGTTGCACTCAGAAAAATCGTTTTGTACAACTAAAATTTGTTGATATGTAACTAATAAAAACTTTAGTTCATGAACAACAAAAACTTTGTTATCCTAAAAATAGCTATGAAATTTATGCTACCCAAGTAGCACAGCAGCGCTTGCAAAGTGCTAAAAAAAAGCAATTATTTGTTCATGCTTTGTAAGTATTATGTGCCACATAGGTAGATTCAATCAAATATTTCGTTAATATAATCAAACATAATTTTATCCTTACAAAAATTTAGTGTCATCAAATAGTGAACTGTTTAGTAATTACTACATTTTTGTAAGAATAAAATTATGTTTGATTATATTAACTAAACTTGGTTGAACCTATTTTAACAAAAATTTTGTAGCTAAAACTGTTTTTTCATGTACACACAGTACCCTTAGGATATATTCAAATTTGTATATCTATAGAAACGTATGCATTAAAAAATGATCCAATTGCATTTCTGTTATAAAGATGCACTTAAAATGCGATTGAATAATTTCCTTTTTGGAAATATATTCATGCACCTATGCAAGTTTGTCTGGATAGATCTTGGGGCCACCACACTAAATGACATAAGCTGCATAAGCATATCCCAAGCAGAAGTCATTATGATATCAGAATGATGTTAAAATGACTCCAAAATGATCATTAAAAGTCATTTTTCATTTCCGATTTATTTTAATATTATTTTAACATTATCATGACTTATTGTTCTGCTTGGATAAGACCGATAAGATTGGACTAATGAACATCTTATATAAATTAATATGGCGTATTTTTGTCGGATGATCATTGGTCCAGCAATCTTATGCTATGCTTATGTATGTATGTTTGTGTGTGATGGCCCTTACAGTTCGAATTTATATACTTGCGTATATAGTGACCAAAATTGAATCAAATTTGAATTGTAATTAATTGTTGATTAAGTTGTAATTTCGTTTAATTAAAGGAAATACATCAAGCGATTGACAATATATGATAATGTAATATTTAACCATGTTTTTTTATAGAAAAAAAAATTTATATTCAATTAAACTACTCATGTATAAATCAACTGAGTTTTATTTAGCTAAGAAATTTTTAGGAACATTGACAAATTCATTGACTTAATTTTCAGTCACGCTTGGTTCATTCATCAAAACGTTTTTTGAAGATAATATAAAACTTGTTGTTATTTTTAAAATTGGAATTGACGAAATCTGCTAATTATGTCAACAAAAATTTTGTCACATCTAAGTCAACCGTTCGATTGAAAATAGACTATTTATCAGTTTCATTTAGTTGAAGGAAACATTGACATTATATAATGATGTGAAATTTAAACATTTTTTTTAGGGAAAAATAATATTTAATTTTAATTAAATTATGAATCAATCGAGTTTTTATTTAATTTAAAAATTTAAAAATTTAAAAATAATTAATTTAGTTGATTTTGGATCGCATTTGGTTCATCCAAAAAAAGTTTTTGGAGGTAAACAAAACTTTTTATTATTTTTAAATATTGTATTAAAATTGACGAAATCTGTTGTTTGTTTTAATCAAAATTTTGTCATATCTAATTTTACTATTTGGTTGAAAATATAATATTTAATATTTAATAATTTTATATAATATTTATCAATTCTCACGGCATTCTCACTGTTTAGTTAATTCGATACTCGG
>NW_017259183.1:3500621-3517287 GCF_001594045.1 Atta colombica | reverse complement strand
TTAATCAAAATTTTTTCATATCTAATTTTACTATTTGGTTGAAAATATAATATTTAATATTTAATAATTTTATATAATATTTATCAATTCTCACGGCATTCTCACTGTTTAGTTAATTCGATACTCGGAATTTAAATAAAAATATTACGAAAGTAACTAAATGCCACGCAAAATTAAATAAATTCTACTAGTATTTCTGTCAAAATAATTTAGTTAAGTTGTTTTAATTATTTCAACTTGGATGATTAACATAAACAAACTACATATATTCGCAAGTGCAACTAAATAATGAATGATGAATTAAATCAACTATTAAACAAATCAACCATTAAAATTTTGTCTATGTAACCAATTCTTTTTCAGTGCGCCGAATATTGGTTTTCAATAACTTTTTACTCATTTAGCGTCAACTTTACAGAAAAACAGCAAATGATAAAAATTTTTTAAATATTGAAAAACGAAAATATTAACAGACGAAAGTATAATTCGTTCGATATTGCAAACATAAAAACTAAAAAGTTAGGTAAAAAAAGTTAGGGCAAAGAAAGATCTTAATTTAAAATAGTATAACATTTTATATTACTTCACAGATTAGTTTGGATATTAAAGATGAAACGTTTCGACTGTACTGAGTCTTCATCAGCTTATTGAAATCACAAAATTTTAAATTAAGCGGGTGTGCGAGGGAACGATAATAAAGCGAAAAACGATTACGATTACACACGTTTATTGTGAAAAACGAATATAAACCGCGAGCATGATACTTAGTGCGTGGCGAGAAGAAAAAGGCGGATGAGCATAAAGTGAAAAGCCATGCGATGATAGCGCGCAAAGTAGAAAGGACACGGATGATAGCGCCTCTAGTTGGACCATGGGTCGTCCATGATAGCGGAGCCCGCGCAATCTAACAATTAATACATAATATTGGATGGACTTTAAATTAAATAAAATTACAACATATAATCGCAATAAATAACATAAAACGTCTAAAAAAAAGATCAAAAATTATTTCTTGTTCGGTGACAAAGAGCAGAGTTAATTATATAAAATTATGTGTGTAGTCAAAGGTTGATTTAAATATATCTCAATATGTATAAAATCAATTATAAGAATTAAAAATAAAAATAAGAATAAAAAACTAAGCAAAATTAAAGCAATTATAAAACTTACAAAAATATTCATTTCCGTTAATGATGAGAGTTCATATTATATCGAGTGTTACAGACAAACGCGAAAGATACATTGACGATATTATTTATGGTAAATCTAATAAGGTCAAAAACTTTAATACGTACTTATTTTGAAATCGATTTTAATAAACAGGTATAGGAATCGTTTAACCTTTCGTTATTTTTTTGTAAGTTAATGCCTTTTTCCTATTCTTTAATACAAAGCATTTCAAAAATAAATCTTTCTATAATTATAATTCTATTCTAATAAGTATAATTCTATTCAGAGTGAGTCCATGATTTTAATATTATTCCAATCAAAAAAATAAAATTCAAAATATACTCTGAGATTACCGAGTGTTTCGACGAATCCATCTTAATATTATTAATATGTTCATTGATTCTTGTTTTTAATTGTCTTTTTGTTTGGCCAACATAGGATACATTATAGTCCTTGCAATTAATTTTATATATTAGATGTACAACTTTGCTTCCGCCATTCTTCTATAGATGGCTTTAGCGGTAAGTGGTGGTCGAAATAAATAGACGTCATACAATAAACTTGGGCATCTGTCAACATAACCACATAGAAACATTAGTCGATTTGTGTCTGCATCATGAAGTTATTCTCGATTGAAAATGTCAGTTTACGAGCCAAATTCTCGTCATTTACGGGAGGTTTTAATTTTTTGCTTCAATATGAAGAAATCTGTAGCTGAGGCTCATCGAATGTTCTCAAATACTTAAGGTGAGGCTGTTATTAGTGAAAGAACGTGTCGTGAATAGTTTCAACGCTTCAAGAACGGTGATTTTGATGTCCAAGATCATGCTCTGTATTTGGTGGGACCAGCTCGGCGTAGTGTATTATGAACTGTTAAAACCGACTGAAACAATCACAGGCGATCGGTATCGAACGCAATTGATGCGTTTGAGCCGAGCATTGAAAGACAAATGGCCGCAATACAACGAGAGACACGATAAAGTGATGTTGCAGCATGACAATGCTCGACCCTATGTTGCGAAAGTGGTCAAGATATACTTGGAAACGTTGAAATAGGAAAGTCCTACTCCACCCGCCGTATTCTCCAGACATTGCTCCCTCTCATTTGTTTCGATCAATGGCACACGGCCTGGCTGACCAGCACTTCCGATCTTATGAAGAAGTAAAAAATTGGATTCGTGGATAGCCTCAAAAGATGACCAGTTTTTTCGACGCGGGATTCATACATTACTCGAAAGATGGGAGAAAGTAGTGGCCAGCGATGGACAATACTTTGAATCATAAATGTATAACCAGTTTTTTACAATAAAGCCTCGAATTTCGGAAAAAAAACGGCGGAAGCAAAGTTGTACACCTAATAGTATATTGCATTTCTTTATCCTTATCCTTAAAAATAACTTTATTTCTAAAAAAAAACATATTTTTATTTATATTCTAGACTCGATTCTACCAAAAACATATAGTTTACCTAAAATACACAAATTAGAATTGTCATATAGAATAATTGTATTATCAATTAACACAGTTTTGTATCCTCTTGCTAAATTTACACATCATACTATTGCAAATAATGTAAGTTTTAATAATGGACATGTTAAGAATAGTTTTAAGGTATATAAATTTTTGTTTGGAAAAAAATCAATAGTACTGATGTCTTGATCTCTTTAGATGTCGATGTTTACGAACATCTCCCTTGATTTTGCAATACTAAGCATAGAAAAGAAGTGGAGACGAATTGAAAATAATACTAAAATCCTTTGGATGTCATAAGATGCCATAAGACATCTTATTCGGACGTTTCGACATCGAATCGATGTCGATTCCATTGATTGCAAAATTATATTGAAAATTAGAAAATGGTTTTAAAAATTGGAATTATATTAACCGAATTGCCGGAAAATTATTTGAAAAATTGAAGATTTATACGATAAAATTGATATCTCTTATATAAACTCGATATAATATATTAAAATATAATTAGTAAAATACACATTTGTATCCTGTTTTTGAAGAAGGCTAACATACATTTGGAAGACGTTCTCTATTGTCATGTAATTATTAATTTCGTTTATTAATATTATATATTTTTACTTAATATATAATGACCGTAATTATGTAATTATTATAAAAATAAAATTAATTAATTACTTGAATTAATTATATATACATATTTTGTACTGTAATTATGATTATATGTCCACTATATCATTATATTGACGATTCAATAATAACAATAATAACAATAATATTAATGATATTATTAATAATAATGATTTAATGATAATAATGATATTAATGATAATAATGATATTAACGATTATGATAATAATATTCAACGCTTATATAAACATATATAGAGGACATTCCCGGGACATACAACAGACATCCTCTAGACATTTAGATAGACGTCCTTAAGACATCTTTAAAATGTCTTATTTAATGTAAAGAACATATCAAAGCTCGAAATTCAAATATATGTTCATAATGTATATCACAAATATATTAAACTACATAATATTGAATTTTGTGATTCAGTCTCGAATATGTCTTTCGGATGTCTAGACGTCCTACTGCAGCTATGCTAAAAACGGACTAGCATTCTATAGACGTTCAGGACATAATCAGGACATTTGAAACCAAAGGATGTCGATGTATTGTGTAGGTATTTATTTTACATTTAATAACAAGATATACAAACAGATCTCTGGTGTCCTAATGAAGTTCCCACTGTCACCTACATATAAAAGCAGACATGCTATTGCAGGATTTAGAAGAAAAGCTTTGAGTAGTCTTAATTTAGAATTATCTTACTACTATCGGTTATCCAATATGGATGATATTGTTTTAGCTAATATTGTTTAGCTTCAGATCAGATTCAAAATATTATTAATATGTTTATTGGTTTTCATAATAGATTACAATTTACTTTTGAAAAGGAATGTAATCGTACTTTAAGTTTTTTAGATATCTTGTTAATTATAAAGAATGACATAATACTTATAAATTAGTTTCAAAAGAAAACTTTTCAGGCAGATTTCTGTCGTTTTTTTCCAAATATATTATCCAATATATTATAAGATTGAAATAATTTACAATCTTGTGGACAGAGTGATTTTATTATCTCATCCTACGTTTTATAAAGAGAACTTAGATTTATGTACAAAATTATTTCTTAAAAATGGATATCCATTATGGAAATTATTTAGAGAAACTAATAATAGATTACTCTTTGATAACAAATATGTATCTAATTCAAAATTTGAGCAATGTCAATGATATAGAGGAAAGCACTGACACGGTTAAACAAAAAAAAAGATTTTTTTATAATTCCATTTATAAATAAATTGTTTAATACTGTTGATATAAAAGTTTAAATCGTCTTAATAACTTTATCAAAATCCAAAAACACTGATAAGGAACAGAAATGTAATATAGTAGAATAACTCCGGTAATACGTCGCACTTAACAAGAACTTAATTTATTAAGTATTATTTACTATTTTTACTATTTTTAAGTTAAATGAACTACATCAGCAAAATTTTGTACTGTCTATTACTGTGAACAAAAATATTAGAAATCTGAAATACTTATTTTTTATATTAAAAAAAAAGCTTTTAGAACTCTTACATTTTTCCTGTAGGGTATGTATGGCTCATGAAAATTTTAAATATAAAGTATGTAAATAAGACGTAAAATGACATAATAACTTATAAAATGCGTTTACAAAGTTTTATTAAGGAATAAGTGTGTATATATACAAATGTGTACATATATGTACAAAGTAATTAATAATAATTACAATCATCCTACATATATAACAAGTGCTACATGAGGTATACATTTCGTGTAATGTGTTTATTGTATTTAGTGCACTGAATCCAATCTGCGCACTTCGTATGCTTTGGGAATAAATTCTGCCCATTAAAAATGCGTATATTTCAAACAGATGAGATATACAAACTAAACGAAGATAAACTAAACGAAAAAATAATCTTTGAGACATTTTATGTTATTTATTGCAATATGACTATATATTTTGTAATTTTATTTAATTTAAAATTCATTCAATATTTAAACATTATGTATCAATTAACAATTTTGTGATTTTAATTGGGTGATGAAAACTTAGTGTAGTTGAAACGTTTCGATGGTATCTTTATGATATCGAATATTAATTTGTGAAGTAATGTGAAATATTATATTGTTTTAAATTAAGATCTTTCTTTGCTCATTTTTTGAGAGCAAAGCACTTGTATTTTGCTATACAACATTTACTATTCCTCTACACTTATATATCACGAAATAATCTCTAATTATAAGTCTTTTACGCGCCCAACAGTAATCATTTTATATAGATTATAATTTATGATGACGCCTCTTATTACAGTGACAAATCAATTCAACTCACAATAATTTCATTAATATTAACAGTAAGAAATTGAAATCAATACTAATATAACATAAAGGCATGTAAGAGTAGTTGTCCCCACTCCTTCTATTTTTTCTAACTTCTCCGGCGTAAATCCTAGCGCGTATTCACCGGAGCTATTTTATATAAAATTAATTGCAAGAACTGTAATGTATTATTGACTAAATAAAAAGAAATTAAAAATAAAAATTAAAAACAAAAATCAATGAATACATTAATAATATTAAGATGAATTCGTCGAAATATTCAATAATCTCAGAACATATTTTGAATTTTAATTATTTTTTTGATTGGAATAATGTTAAAATCACTCTGAATAGAATTATTTCTGAAATGCTTTGTATTAAAGAACAGGAAAAAGGCATTAACTTACAAAAAGATAACGAGAAGTTAAATGATTCCTATACCTGTTTATTAAAATCGCTTTCAAAATAAGTATGTGTTAAAGCTTTTGACCTTATTAGATTTAACATAAATAATATCATCGATGTATTTTTCATTTGTCTAGTAGCGCTCGATATAACATGAACGGAGATGAATATTCTTTGTAAGTTTGATAATTGCTTTAATTTCATTAATTTTCACAATTCTTATATCATATAATATCATATAATTGATTTCATCTTTTTACACAGATATTGAGATATTTGAGAGATTTGAATCAACTTTTGACTACACACATAATTCTACATAATTGATTTTACTCTTTTTTGCCGTCCAACAAAGAAATAATTTTGATATCTTCTAGACATTTTATGTGTTATTTATTGTGACATAACTAAATATTTTATAATTTTATTTAAAAAATAAATTTTATTTAATTTGATTTTCATCCAACATTTATACATAAATTATGTATTAATTTAAATTTTTGTGATTTCAATTGACTGATTAAGACTTAGTATAGTCGAAATGTTCCATTTTTTTGACATTAATTTGCGACGTAATGTAAAATATTATACTATTTTAAATTAAGATTTCTTTCTTTGCTCGTTTTTTGATCTATCTTTTAGTTTTTAAAAATTGTTTATTTTCTTCTCATAAAGTTTTGAGAATTTTTTCAGAACTGTTAGTATCACATTTTATCATATTGGGAATCATAATTGCCAATAAGAAAATGCAATACCGACTAAAAAGTTGACAAAAAGTTCTGAAAAATTCTTAGAATTCTATGAGAAGAAAATAAACAATTTTTGTCTCTTGCTTTTTCTATAAAGTTGTCTTTTTCTATAAAGTTGGTAACTCGAGTGAAAAATTATTAAAAACTAATATTCGATGATATTTAATCATTGATATCTTATTAATTATCGCGAAAATTACAAATGATAGAGGACTTTTCGAAACTCCGTTTAGTCCGTTCTACCGTATGTGAGACTTTTATCGTTACTTATTGGGAATGCATTAATTTTAAGGAATTTTTTGATAAAAATATGGCTTTATTGTGAAAAAATGATTACAAATTTATCATTCAAAATATTCCATCGCTAATCACTACTTTTTCTCATCTTTCTGGTAATAGGTTGATTTCGCGTCGAAAGAGCGATACATCTTTTGAGGCTATCTATGAATCGACCCATTTTTTTAGTATTTTCATAAGAATGGAAGTACTGCTTAGAGGCTTAGGCCATGAGTCATCGATCGAAATAGATAATAATCGGAAGGAGCAATATCGGAAGGAAAATACGGCGGGTGTAATAGGACATCCCAGTTAAGCACTTCTAACGTTGATCGGTTTCGCAACATGTGAACGAGCATTGTTGTGCTGGAAAATCATCTTTGTCGTGTCATCTTTTCGCGTAATCTGGCCGTTTTTGCTTTAATGCTCAATTGCATCAATTGTTGGTGATAGCATTCCCCAATGATAGTTTCGTTGGGTTGGAACTCATAATACACTACATCCAGCTGATCCCATCAAATACAGAGCATGAGCTTGAATATTCAGCTTTGCCGATGTTGATGACTTGCACCATGATTTTTTATGTTTCGAATTATCGTACGATATCCATTTTTCATCACTCACGATACGATGCAGAAAACTTTTTCTTCTGTGTCTTTGAAGCAACAATTCATTTTGCGCCTTTCGACGTTCCTTGGCTTCAACTCGTACGGCACCCAATTTCCTTGCTTTTGAATCATTCCAATGGCCTTCAAATCGTCTGGAAATCGTTGATCGATCAACATTCAATGATTCTGCAAGTGTTTGACTCGAGTCTTGATCAAATAAAGCTTCTACTTCCTCTTCAAACTTTTTCGGCTGGCCTGGACATTCCTCGTCTTCTATATCAAAATCACCCTTTTATAGCATCGAAACCAGTACTTACCTATTGAAATCAATGGTGTATAATCATCATAAGTTCTTTCTAAAATCTTTCGACAACATTCGTTGACTTTCAGTAGCACTTTTTCTCAAATAGAAACAAAAAAGCAAAGCTTCCCGCAAATTGCGTTTTGTTGGCATAAAATTCGATATATTCAATACTAAAAAAAAACAGTAAAATTGTTATTCTTCGGCAAAATGAAAACTAAAACCACATGATAGTGTTTTAAACATGAAGGTAGCAACAATATGGCCCAATGCGATAGTACTAGCCATTTCTTGAAAATTTTTTAAAATTAATGCACACTTCCAATACCTTGTATAATTATATAAAAAATTGACATATTTTATATACAATTACATATAATTATATGTAAAATATAATCCATACAAACATTTTTTCCGGACAATTATAAAATTTATTTAACTGAATACAATTTCTTTTAATGTTATAATTTTCAATTATTATATATTTTAAATTTCATCGTTTGCATATATTAGATGTGAGAAAAAGTTCATGGCGTTTTTCCCGTTAGATGGCATTAAAAAAATGCCACGAATTTTTTCCTACATCTAATATAAATTTTAGATGTAATTAAATCAAATGTACTTAGCAACTTAATAATGTTAATATGTATTTACATAATTTATTAAGGAAAAATGTATCAAATAATTTTGTGGCATTACAAATAATAGAATATATCGGATATTTTGAAACAAAATATTTATTGTTGTTATAAAATTTGTACCGACTCATTTAAATTAAGTATGTCTTGCAATTAATCTCCTAATAAAAAGAATTTCATAGATTTTCATAGATTTATGAACGCCTACATTTACTCGCTGCATATTGCAATTGTAGGTTAAAACAATAAAAAAACAATTTGATTTTCTTAAGAACGCTTTTCTCTTTTTTATTTACAGATACTGAAGAGTAAATATATGACGGCATCACCAAAGCTTTATTACGAGACATTCCGTTCGAATAAATTTCTTCATAAATCTCGTAAACCTTACCGATTATACTAACAAATAAACTCAAGATCAAAACGTGGAAAAATAGTCTTCTTGTTGCTTGAATCGAAGATAAACGTCTGTCAAATACGTCAAGTTGGAATTTTCATCACTTAATATCATCTTCCTATATAACTCTTTGACCAAGAGAAAAAAATTAAAGAACGATCAACGCACAGTGACGAAAATTGCCATTGTGCGAACATGACCACAAAAACAACATTCGCTCCGATGGAGATCTCCTCTTTCGATGTGACATCGTTATTGGATGTCACTTCGATCGAAGAGAATTCTCATGCCAATAACACTGAGGTGAACGAAATGGAGAGCAACTGGTTAGACATGCCTTCAGCAATCGTGAAGATCTGCATCCTCGGTTCGATCATTACTACGGCATTATTCGGTAATTTGCTGGTGATGGTGTCCGTAATACGGCACAGAAAGCTACGAATTATTACCAATTATTTTGTGGTTTCGTTAGCACTGGCGGATATGCTGGTGGCGATGTTTGCGATGACTTTCAACGCTAGCGTGCAGGTGACTGGCAGATGGCTTTTCGGCTATTTTATGTGTGATGTTTGGAATTCTCTAGATGTCTACTTTAGCACTAGCTCAATACTCCATCTAATGTGCATCTCTGTAGATCGATATTATGCAATCGTGAAGCCACTTAAATATCCCATCAACATGACGAAAAGAGTAGTGGCATTTATGCTACTAGCCTGTTGGGTGTCACCGGCCATCATTTCCTTCGTGCCAATCTTCTTCGGTTGGTACACTACGGAAGAAAACAGCGTGCATAGGCATAAGCATCCAGAGCTTTGCGAATTTAAGGTCAACAGAATATATGCTATACTGTCATCAAGCATATCTTTTTGGATACCGTGTACTATCATGGCAGTCACATATTTTGCTATATTCAAAGAGGCTAACAAGCAAGAAAAGCAGATGCATAGCAGAATGGGTAACGCTATGTTACTCAGTCACAGACCGAGTAAAGATCTTAATAATTTAAATGGTGAACTAAATAGCGCTGGATCATCAAAAACTCTGACTTTAAATGAAATAAATACCGAGCATTTACACACACCAACAAAAGATAAACATATAATGAAAATGAAAAGAGAACATAAAGCAGCAAGAACATTAAGTATCATTATGGGTACTTTCATCCTTTGCTGGTTACCATTTTTTCTTTGGTATGTGTTGTTAACAACTAACTTAATAAAAAAATTACATGTTAATGTGCTAAATTGCTAAAAATTAATTAATTTTGCTGTGTTCTTAATCATAATAGATTACTTTATTCAATAGATGAGATTAGATCTATCAATACTTGATTTAATGTATAATTGATTATATTAAAATAATGCGGTAAAATGCTTAACTCATGCAAATAAAACTGTTTAGTGATCTATTATAAAATAAAATAAAATTATAAGAGTGATGATTCTCAATCAGATAAAAAAATAAAAAATGTATTAAAACATTTTTTCTCATATAAAGTTTCTTTAAAAAAAAAAAACCAATTACAAAAATCAAAAACATGTGAACGTTTTCAGTTATTTTAGAGACAAAATAATTTTTAACTATGTATAACAACATAAATTATCTAGTATGTCAACGTTTATCGTATCAAATACGTTTATGTATCAAAAATATGATAATTATATAAGAAAAGTTTTTATATATTAAATAAAAAAAATTTATAGTTTCTACGAAAGTTAATTGTAAAAGGGAAATTAATTTTTTTATTAAAATGGATATTTTTTAATTTTATTTCATTCAGATTCTAATAAAAGACAAATGAGGAAAAATATAAATAATATGTAAGAAAACGAGAAAGAGAGAAAAGAAAGAGAGAGAGAAGAGATATATTAAATTAACTTCATTATTTTGTAACTATTGTGTTATTAAAATATAGTATTATTAATAGTATTATTAAAAATATAAGTTGAAACCGAAAAAGTATATTTTTATTTCAGTTTTAAAATTTAATTTTTTAAAAACGAAATTATAAAGAATATAATAATTTATTTTTTTATGTAAAGTATACTTTTTCTGATTTTTTATATGAATCACAAATTAAATAAAATCGAAATTTAAACTGTATTTTTTAAAATTAAAAATACAAAATAACAGAATAATTTTTTAATTACAGAAACTTAAAATAAGCATTGAATTTGAATAAATTAGTTCTCATATTTTCTATTTTTTTTAAAGTTTGAGTTTAAGTTTAATTTTCTGTCTTTGTATTTTCAACATTTATATATATAAATAATTATTAATTTAATTGTCAGGTACGTCACTACAGCGCTTTGCGGCGAGACTTGTCCATGTCCCAACATCGTGATTGCGATTCTATTTTGGATTGGATATACGAATTCAGCATTAAATCCATTGATTTATGCATATTTTAATCGCGACTTTCGAGAAGCGTTTAAAAATACCTTGCAGTGTGCTTTCTGTTCACTTTGTAAACGAGAGCCATTGGATCTCGAAGCATTGGATTTTCGTCGACCATCCCTCAGGTACGAATTGGTCTGACAGATTAAGGTATGCATTTTATTTTATCTCTTTATCTTTTTGAAACTTTATTGAAATTTTATTTCTTGTCTACTCTATGTTATTTACTCAATAAATTTAAGTCACCTTTGAAACACATTCAAAATTAATTAAAATGACTTTGATTGGAAACTTTTTATTGAAATTTTAATAAATAATTATATTTATGTATGTACTGAGAATTGCATATTGACCCACTTCCAATATTATCATATTAAGATTTTATTCGAAACAATTCAATATAAAATATTAAAATTATTCAAGAATTCAGTAAATTTCAAAATAAAAATCAATGAGCGCAATGAATTTAATGAAGAATTACGTATATGTTTAAATCTATAATATATGTATACAAATGCGCAGTATCTGTTACTTTGTAACTATTATTAAGTAACTATTAATCAATTAATTAATTAATAGCAATTATTTATTTATTTTGTATTTCAATATTGGCTCCTGTACATAAAAGAAAATGGTAACAAGGCTGGGTAATACTTAAAATAGTTCCATTTTAGATATATTTAACATGGAAATGATATTTTGCATTTTCCATTTTAAATAGTTTTTGGAAAATCATTTTCATTTTACATTTGAAATGGAATCATGTCTATCATTCAACCATTTATAAAATAGGTAAATGCCAAATGTTTTCATAAATTTTCTCTGGAATCATTGATGTGTATGAAGAACCAAGTCCCATGACCAAAGATTTTTATAAATATTCAATTGCAAATTAATCTGTAAAAAGAAAATTTTCTTCAGATAGTCCATAAATATCAAGTCTTAATAAAAAAAATGAATGTTCCAGTTTTATTTAAAATACTATGTAGATTTCTAAAATGTATATACTTATACCATTACTTATAACATTTAATTTTGATCGTAACTGACACTTCTCGTATTAATTTTTATTCAAGTAAACGATCCCATTCCAAATCATATAATATTAAAAAATTTTAAATATTCTCATCAGAAATACTTTATTTACAATACTGTAATCAGGGCTTCGAATTCCGCTAAAAATAGATTTTAAACGTAAAAAAAATGTGTACTATCCTGGCGGAAAGTTTTTATGAAAAGATACATAGATTTAAACAAGATCGAAATTCTTAGTTTTTCATAGATATTCGTAGTGGGACGTAGAGCGTTATTTATTTAAAAAACCAAAAAATCTTCCGCTCTTAAACAATATTATTCTACGTCTCGTTACAAATATCTATGAAAAACTGTGAATTTCTGAGACAAACAAACCTCACTCTGTGTCCCACTATAAAAAATTAAGAATTTCTCTTGTCTCAATCTATATAATTTTTCTGTACATTTTTGTAAACTTTTTTTTGCTAGAGCAAAAAAAATCATTTTGCATTTGAAAATTATTTAAAATATCTATTTATCCATTTTATATTTAAAATGGATTCAAAAGACCTATTTTGCATTTTGCATTTTAAATGCACTTTTTAAAAGTATTTTACAATTAGTATTTTAAATGGAATTCGAAAAACATTTTACCCAGCCCTGCGCTAACACTGCAGCAGAAATTGATGCGATAACCAATCAATTTACTTTTTTCATAAAAACGAAAAATGATTGGCTACTGCATCAACTTTCATCGCATGTTGTTGTATCCTATGTGCAAAAATCGTGTCACTATCAATATTGCGTGTGACAAATCTTTTATCACCTTGAAAATGTTATATAATAATTGACTAAAAAATTGAGGATTTCTGCAAACTTAAAACTTTCTCAGTCAGAAATGATAATGGAATCGACATCGAATCAACATTCATTATTATATAATTAATCAACGCTTTTAAAAAATTTGTTATACAATAAATTGATATCAATTTTTAGAAAGGTTAAATTCGTGAATTTTGCCGTTCACTTCATTAGAGCGAGAAACATATCAATACTGTGCTGCACTGATACAGTATCAGTGCGTTCCTTGCCCTGATGAAGTGAACGATAAGATTCACAAAACATTGGCATTAGCAATGGATCACGGCGATAATCTTTTGATATCTCTTAAAAAAGTGAAAGCCTCAAAACATAAATCAAATTATTTGTTGTCTTAATTGGCTTCAGGGTTAATATTATCTAAATTTTTTAAATAATATTGGCTGATATTAGTTTATCTTGGTTAATTATTTGATTAATACTTTTAACTAATATTGTATAGCTAATATTGTATTACTAATATTGTATAAAACGTTTTTAATTCGAACATTTTAATTCTAGTGTTTCCTTTTCATTATCTTTCAAATATTTTTATTAATTTTTCTTAGAATTTATAATATTTCAACATATTTTAGTGTACAACTTACGTTAATAAATCTATAAAAATATTGTATGGTTTGTATTATTTTTTTTTTCACGCATTTTCAAGAGAATTATGTTTAGAATTTATAGTATTTCAGCATAGTTGAGTGTTTAATTTCTTTGAATATCTCTAAAAATATTAAAATGTTTGCATTATTTTTCATTATTTTTTATTTCTCTTTGTTATTTTTTTATTAATTATCTCTAGAATTCATAGTATTTTAGTATTAAAAGTAATACTAAAATATTCAATAATATTTCGATTATTTTCATTTCACATTTCCACGATTTTACAGTTGATTTCCAATTTATTTCTACCAGGAAAAAGACAGTTATTATTATTTATAAAATTATAACTTCTTGATTTTAGCATAATTAAATAAAATATAATTTTTAATATAATTTTTAATTCATACAAAGTAATGATATGCCTATTTTGTGTGTCATATATATAATTTCGAGAATTATAAATTTATTTTTTATTTTCATATAGCCACATAAAGTTTTTATTAAATTTAATGATACAATTTAATCACATGTGTGTATTTTTATCTATTTTTTAATCATTAAAATAAAATAACATATATGTCATCAGTGTCATGATATTATATTGCCACATATATACAACAAAAGCATATTTAATTTTGAAAAAAATATTAGATAATTAATTAAAAATGAATACAGAAATTATTCTAACTAATTAGAATGACTAGAAAAGATAACATATTGTATGTTGAAATTAATATTAAAAGTAATCTCTGAATAATGAATATTGATTTCTCTGCTACTGAATATGCTACTGAAGTTAATTTTTTTTGAATCATAAAAATTATATAAAATGTCATAGAAATTGGTGCAACAATATTATTTATTGACATTATCGCATTATTATATTTTATGTGTCAATATAATTATTGCAACAATATTTTATTGCCACTAATAGTAAATAGTTATGTTTTGCATTGGAAATAATGGAACAAAGAATAAAATACGCAAAGCATTTGGTAATAAATTCCGATGACCAAGGCGTTATATTTGCAGTTCTAAGAAATGATCATTAAACTCATAAGTTAAATCTAATTTAATACGTGTGGATGTATGGCGTCATGTATCTCCATTTTCATTCCCTGCACCAATTATTCTATTATTCTGTTCAATTACATATACTGCGTATCTCGCACGAGCTGTATTCGCGATGATGTGTGACGATTAAACTGACAACCATACGAGAATCAAAAGATATTAAACGGAATGTTTACCTTTTCGTTATACACAACAAATATTTTTAACGCGTTGATTTTGTTTGAAAAATATTACGTAATATTAAAATACGATAATTTCTTAATTTTTCAACGAAAACTAAAACTGATCGAAATCTATCTATTCAGATCAACTTGTATAAAAATCTAATGTTAATAATTTAATACACAACACAGACAAATAAAGAAAAGTTCATTTTTATTATATATTTACGTTTACATTTTTATTATATATTTAACGTTACAATATACATAAATATAGAAGCTATGCGGATTATCTTCGCATCCATATTTCTTTTATATTAATTTTTTCTTGGTAAAAAGACGTATGTATAATTTATCATTTTATTTATATCTAGAATATTATTATACCGAATAAACAATTATTTGACTTTTAATGCAGAATTAATAGAAACTTATGAAGATGTAGAATGCACAAATATATTTTTCATTTATCGTATACAAGATAGCCTATGTACAAATTTAAATTATGTTACGTAATTTATCTAGCAAAAAGATTGACTAAAACATTAAATTATCTTCATAAACTTTCTTGAAATAATTTACAGTTATACAATTAAATTATACAGTTATACAATTAAATAATTGTATTCATGTCGATTTTTCCGAAATAACTTTGTTTAATTTTGTTTTAGATACGACGATCGCACCAAGAGCATATACTCAGAAACGTACATAAAGAACATTGATCGACGAAGATCGAGTGAATTTGGCAGCAGTCTTTGAGACGAAACTATGTTCCCAAGATTCTAAAAGCGAGCGATTGCAAAAAATACACATCTATGTATAACACTCATCATATATAAAATACGCGCGTCAATTTAAACATAACTAACATACATACAACACAATGCGCGCGCGCAAACACAATCATATCGAGACATTATCCAACACTTTGCCAAAGATGAAAATAAAGAGAATAAAAAGAGTCATCGATTTTTTTTCACGGTGACAATAAATACACACGAATATGCTGAATATATCTTATATAAAGCTGGAAACAAACATGTATACATAGATTATATCATATTGCCAAAGTTAGATTTTTAAGCTTTTGTAGCTAATGAAATGTATATCGTGTTTCGTAAGAATTAATCGTGCCTGTGGAAGAACGTAAGAGATTCCGACTGAACGAACTTTGTTTAAACTTCGAAACAAAAGAAATGGCTTCTGCAAATATTTTCGTAAGATACCTAAATGAATATAATTTTAAAAAGCCACAAAGGAATGATTGATCCGTATAAATCTCTTAATATGTTTTCTTATAAAAATTCTAAGATGTAATTCTTTTTTATTTTTGATGGCCTCTTTTTGATTTAAATCTCACGATTTCATTGATAATTTTGGTTTTCCTTTCTATATTACAATAATTCTTGCAATAATTTTGTTTTATTTTTTAGAAATTTATTTTTTAGAAATAATCTGATTTGATTATTTCGAATTATTACCGAATTTATGATTTGATTGATATATTGTATTACGACGATAAAAATAATTCAATGACATACAAATACATATATGTGCACATATGTGTACATACATATGCGCATACACAAATATAGTATAATTGAAATG
>NW_017259183.1:3497470-3500521 GCF_001594045.1 Atta colombica | reverse complement strand
GTGTGTGTGTGTGTGTGTGTGTGTGTGTGTGTGTGTGTGTGTGTGTGTGTGTGTGTGTGTCTAGGATCGATTCTATAACAAATACTCATAGATATAAAAATAATCGTATATGTTTATTTAATATCTCGCGCCATGACGCTTCGCTTGTTTTAGCACTGAGATACTATCGTGTCTCCAAATTTAATATTCAATTTATTATTTATTAATTTAATTCAAAATGATAATATATTTACAATGATTCTAAATATATCTTATCATTGTTAATCCTTCGTGAATCAGGTGGGGTATAATATATCCCAGCAACATGAATTTCTATAACTTCTTAAAAAAATACGTGCATGTGCATCCACGTGCATGTTGCCGATTTCGTGCAACTGGAGAATGCGTTGTTACCAATCTACTAAATTGTAGTATATTTATGATGAAATATAGCATGAAGTGAGATACCCACATATGATTCATGTTGATTTTCTACTTGATTCTCATGAAGGATTAAAGTGTCGTTTTTTGTTATTAAGTATCTTGTTATTTGTTATTGTTTCAAAAAAATTATTCGTGGAATAAACAATACATTTCATTATAGTGTTAAAATGACTAAAATAAAATAAAGTATGTAAAAATTATGTATTACTAAAAAAAGACAGATCCAGAAGCTTTTCAAAAATTAATCGATCCAATAAGTATTAGTCAGTATCAATGAGAAGAAGATTCATGCTCGATCTGTACATTTTAAATTACGTTCTAATAAATGTATGATTTTAATGTCGATTAAGCTCTAATTAGCTGGCATTACAGCCATTTACATCTCTTATAATTAAAATGCTGAATATCTAGATTCTAGATTATAAACTATAAGATACTATTCTATTAGAGCATTGGTTTACATATAATTCTGCAAATTACAAATGTTTTACATTTTATTTTCTCTAAATATCTTAAGGCATAAATTGCTTTTATGAATTTCAATTGATTATATCAATGATAGAACTGCAGGATTATAGTACATTATAACATACATTCTCTATTTAAAAGTCTTATATTTAGTCATATCTATCGAAAGAGTATGTAATTTTTTGCTAATTTAATAGATATCAAGAAAATTTTAACATAATTATAATCGTTATTGTTACGTATTTTTGATTGTTATTTTTGATCAATTTGCGCCATTGATTTTCTTCATTTCTCATCGTCATTTTGACAAAATTAACATTCTATACATGATTGAAAGCTTTCTCAGAATAGTAATCATTATAAATGGAATCGTTCAAGCAGCTTTTGTTATACAGAAAAAGCTTGATACAAGTCACAACAGTATTATTATAATATTATGTATAATGTTCATGTATTATACGGAAATGAATTATATCATAATGTATCGTGAACGTCACTCTGTGATTTGAGGCGGATCTAATTTTTATGTAGATAATATCGACATTATGTTTTAATTTATATTGTTATTATATCGAAAGATGAACGCAGCATTATGATTTTTAGTTCCTTTTATTGTTTTACTTTTCATTCTTGTTGTGATGATAGTTACTGCTAATTATTTCGAATAGTTACTTCCCTACTATAATACTTATGTAATTCTTTTGTTTACGAAATTTATTCAAACATATTGTATTAACAGAATTTACTAACTACAATAATTTTTAATAGAATGTTTTTTAGTAAATTATCGTTACTTTCATTAAACAAATTTAGTACTTTCTGTTTCTATCCTCGCATTCTTTCAACGGAATGTCATCTTTGAAAAAAATCATTCTTTCAATAAATTCTCGTTTCATATAAATGGCACGCGAATATTAAATTCCTTTGATCAAAAGATAAATGAAAAAAAAAACAATTGAAAGAACTCATTTTCCAGAATAATAAATAAAATGATAATGATGATAGTGAGCCTTTATTTGAGTCCAATAAGCGTATTTTTATGTATATCTTTTGTTTTCTAATCGCAATTGTTTTCAGTGAAAATCACATTAAATTTGTATCGATTTAAGTCCTCGTGATATTTGTAACACCGATCTAAAATTTAGATATACTAGTTAATTTAGATACTAGTCCTACGAGTATAGGATAAAATAATGCGATCTTTAGTAATCGTCGATTAACATTGCAATTGTGTTTCGCATCGATTTTCAGAAAATGAAATATTAATATTAGCTTCTTATTAAACATGTATAATAATATACGCAAATGATCACTGCGACATATACTGAATGATTGGCAATTGCGATGAATTATACGGTGTTTTCATTGATTCTTAGCTGCAGTTACGCATTTACAATTGAACGTGGAATAACTAAACCATCCTACGCTAATCGTTTTTGCCAATTTTATTGTTACAGAAATGAATTAAATAAAAATATTTAGTACGTACATTAAAGATGAGATGCTCAATGATGTTATTATATCACTGATCTTGGGCTATTGTAAACTTAAATAAGTTTAATTTTTATTAGAAATAAGCATAATTGGAAAAAGCTATTTTATTTGAATTATTAAACGCGTTTGTTAAATGAAAATTATTCATTGTAATTTGTAATAAATTTATAATTTACATTTGAAATTTGTATACCTAATGAAAACGTTTAATTGTTTGATTATTTATTACATGTTGTTATTTTAAAGATTTCTTTTTGTCACTTTAATATTAAATATGCATAACAATCATACAAAAATTATTGTTCATCTCTGATAATGATATTCTATCGCCAGTAAAAAATATCCACACATTAGCTATTTCAATTAAATAATGGACAATATCGCAATATTAAATCACCTTTATGATAACATAACAAAATCTTTCTGTACTTGTCGGATCAGTTATCATTAATTTTATTAATAATTGTTTCTCGAATTGCAGATGATAAATCATTTAGTATAATAGAATTTGTCGATCTCTTTATTTTAATTTATTTATTTCTAAATCTTTTACGTTCGTTTTTCGATTTATTGTTTTCTAAATTATTATATTTTACATTAAGCAATAATTTTAAGCACATAATTTTATACGCTCACAATTATTTTTAAATTATATTCATATATTGA
>NW_017259183.1:3483390-3497370 GCF_001594045.1 Atta colombica | reverse complement strand
ATGTTATTCGTTATTGCTTCTGTGATAAAAATTAAGAAAATTGTCGAATTTTATTATTCATTATTTATACATAGTTGTAAATATATATCTGTATTAATTCGTATTAATTCGTAATAATTATTTCATAAAAAAAAGGAAAATAATTACTGAAATGACAAGTTGTGCAATAGTAATTATATAATACTTAAAAAAAGAATTGTTCTGGTTTGATAATGTATTTATTAGTTTTAAAAGCGTATTACAATCAAATGCAATATATTAAGTAGAACATGTAAACTGTAGGCAAATGATGTAAAAAGGAATTAACTCATTTGTTTCATTAGCTTTTTATATTTTAATTTGTGGCATCCAATAATAAAATATATTATCATTTTTTTATATCAATTAAACTTTTGTATTCTGTTGAATCTTTACTTTTCAAGAAAAAAAACAATATCAGAAGAAAGAAGCAATCACTAAGCAATAAAATAAATTTACATTATATACATTATATGTACATATAGGTAGAGTACTTTTTGCCAAGCGCTTTTGTGTAAATAGAGCGGACTAAACTGAGTCGAAAAGTCCTCTATTATTTTGTAATTTTCGCAATAGTTAACAAGATATTAATTACTAAAAATCGTTGAATATTGATTTTCAATTATTTTTTATTCAAATATTTTACAGAAAAAATTTACAGAGGAACAGCAAAAGAAAAAATTGTTTATTTTCTTTTCATAAAGTTCTGAGAATTTTTTTCGAAATTTTTTAAAATCGTATTTTCTCATGTTGATAAAAATTGCCAATATATAGATAACCTTGGTAATATATACATCGCACCTATCAAAAACTTAATTTATTTAATATTATTTACTAAAAGTAAACAAACTGTATCAGTAAAAACTTTGTACTGTCTATTACTATGAGAAAAGAATATTGGAAAATAAAAATATTTTTTATATTAAATATTATTTATATTAAAATATTATTTATATTAAAAAATGAACTTTTTAAAACCCTTGCATTTTTTTGTCGTATATCTTATGAGAGATTTATAGAGGGAAGAGGAGAAGGTGGAGGGTATCTACGATCCATGAAAAATTTACAAATAATGCATATAAAATGACACAATAACTTAAGAAATAAGAATGATAAATATGAAATAATAAATATTATAATAATTGTATTCCTTTCTACATATATTATAAGCGTTATGACATGAAGTACATATTTCATGTAATGCATTTATTGCATTTAGTGCACTGAATTTAATCTGCGTACTTTGAGTATAAATCTCGACCGCTAAAAATACTGTATCTCAAATAGGTAGGATATACAAGACAACAAGCTAAACAAAGAATATGAAAGCAAAGCATTTGTATTTTGCTATACAATATGCTTTACTATTCCTCTACATGTATGTACCACGAAATAATCATTAAGTCTTTTATATGCCCTACAACAATTATTTTATGTAAATTATAATTTATGATGGCGCGACTTATTACAGTGACAAATATCGATTGAATTCACAATAATTTCATTAATATTAACAGTAAGAAGCTGAAAGCACATTACACAATATTAATATAACGTAAAGACATATAACATAATAGTTGCGGGAAAATTATTCCCACTTCTTCTGTTTTCTGTTTACTTCTGCGACGTTAATCCCAGCGCGGCGTTTGCCGAAGTTATAACAAAATGCAATACTAAAAAGTTAATAAAAAATTCTGAAAAAATTCTTAGAGCTCTAGAGAAAAAAATAAACATTTTTGTCTGTTGCTGTATTTCTATTGGTATTATATTTGAGTAAAAAATTATTGAAGACCAATATTCAGCAATTTTTGGTAATTAATATCTCGCCAACCATTGCAAAAAATGTAAAATGGTTGAGGACTTTTCGATTCAGTTTAGTCTGCTCTATTTACACAAAGTGCTTGGCAAAAAATTGCGAGACACCTTGTATGTAATCTAGAAAATTATTTAATTTAATTTTAGAGACAATTTATTTGCAAATTTATATTTCAATATTATTTTATAAAAACATATCATGCCACGTTGCGAGAAAATGTGCACAAAAATTTATAGGTACAGATAATAATTTTTCTTTTGCATCATAATGTACATCACAGAAAAGTTCCAAAAAGTATATTGAGTATATCATAAATTAATTTGTAAATTAAAAATATCTGTGCTGCTAATTAAAAGTATGAATCTTAAAATTCAATACAAATATTCAATATTTGAATTTAAACTTCTTATGCCATACGCATGTAATGTGCGTGCGTGCGTGCGTGCGTGCATACGTATGCCTATGTTTCTGTAGTCTTATAACATCTATTTAGCACAAGCTTGAATAACAGCTATTTAAAATATAAGTTACATCTACAAATGTATACACATATATATGTATATACATATATATGGGCCATTCTATGTCAAATCGACAGTCTTCGTCACTGACCCCTTCTGATCTGTTACTGATTTTTTAATATATTAATTCTTCATATTGAAATATGTACTCAGTTATTTTTTTAGATTTTTATCTCTATTAGTTTCCTAAATATAAATTTTTTAATATTTCAATTTTTTTTTTTCAAAAATGGTGAGTTAACTTCTGTTTAAATTATTGGAAAATAATCAAATTATTTGTCTTAAAATTCTCTACTAGGAAAAAAATGTAAAAAAAAATTTCATGTTTTTGTTTCTACTTGAAAAATTTGATTGAAATACACAAAATTAATTTTCGTTAAAATTGACATTTTTAATTTTTATAAAAAATTTCAATTTCAATTTAAAAAACAAGATAAATATTGACAATACCGGGAGCAGCTCCGATGACCTTGAGCTTGACATATGTTGTCAAACTCATGATTTTGAATAACCTCCAATAAGTTTTAGCCATCGCTCATCCTTTGTTAAAAAATTATTAACAAATAAATTTTAATAACGTTTATTTCTACTGTACATATACATTAGGTTGTTATATAAATTAAATGTAAATGAAAGTTTAAAATATTTAATACTATATATGGTATATACTAATAGTATTTAATATTATATATATGGTTGGATTAAGGTTAAGTTATTATATTAGGTGTAGTAAAACGAAATCCATTATTTTTGCATGAAATTTAATGGAAAAATAATGGATTTCTTTTTACTACACTTAATATAAGTTATTATATTACATATATTATATTATATACCATTAAACTTTCCGAATATTTGTGAATATTTCTGAAAAATGTTCCAATCCATCCTCCCTCCTCTATCCTACTTGGAGGCGCACGACTTTCCATGCAAAGCGACTCCCATCCAATCTCTCCTCCTGCTTTGGAGCGCACGACTCCTATGCAAAAACTCCTTTTTTTGTTTTTAAAACAGTGATTTTGTAGAAACACTAAGTTACTGCTTTAAAATCACAAATTCACTACTTTACAAACAAGTTCACCATAGATTTCGACTTTCTACGCGGAGCGCCTCACTTTTCTTTCCTATCTAGGAAATTCCTAATGTACTACATAATTACATAATTACATAATTACATTCATTTGTTTTGGTGAATATCATTTGTATTTGCAAATTTTGATCGCGCAGTCTTAGGCAGTTCTTCAAATTGTAAGCGTTATTGTTAAAGTAAAGCGTTATTGTAAAGGGAGGGGGGGATGAGAGTTGCTTTGCGTAAAAAGTCCTTACGTAAACAAGGAAGAGTGTAGAATAGCTTTTAATATTGTATAAAACAGGAATAAATCATTATTTTTTTTAAACTTTTTTTGTTAATAACTTTTTTAACGAAGGACGAACGAATAAAATCTGTTGGAGGTTACTCATGACAGGGTCATGACCTTGATAACATGTCAAGGTTAAAATCATCGGAGCTGCTTTCGTTATTATCAATATTTATCAAATTCAATATATATACAATTAGTAGAAATACAAAAAAATTTAAGTCGCATTTGATTATGGTCAAAATTTTCGTTTCATTTTTTTTAAACCTTTCCAAATATTAAATCTATTATTTATTATGTTTTTTTTAATCTTTCAAAATATTCAATTTACTATTTATTTTGTTAGTAGATTTTTAATTTGCTGAGTTACATAAATCATGTTATATCATAACAACACTTGATAATATATTTTTAATTTTACAATTATTTAGGGAATAAGGGTTTATAAGAATATTATTTGAATAAAATATCTTTTAGAATATGTGAAGAAATTTATTAATAAAGATCATTTCTATACACGGTGTTTGATAAGTAACGATATAACTCTTGCATAGAGTTAGAACGGACTACACTGACAAGGGAACAGATCCAACCAACAATCCCCTTTCGTTTTAAATGCTTTTAATATATTTTATGAGCAAAAATAGGAGATATTTTTTTATATCGATTGAGTCGAACTTTAAAGGGATGGAAATCTCCTTTCTTATTAATAAATCATGTATTCAAACAAATTCATGTATAGAAACTTTGGATATAATGCTGATTTTAGGTGAGTGTGCAGATCAATTTAGAGAAACTGGAAGATTATGGCGAGAATGATACCAGAATCCTCATTCACGTTTTATGTTTTCTCGCTTTTTCTAGCTAAGCGAATTGCTAATAAAGATATTACTCTACCTGATTACAATAAAGATAAACAAATTCAACGCCCTATTTTTCATTTCTACGTAAAAATAAAAATAAGTGACACAACCTCCAATGGCTTTAAACTTGACAAATATTATCAGGTCGTAATTCTGAACAACATTAAAGAGGTTTTAATCATTGTTTGGGCATTTTGGGCAATGATAATGCCGGAGATATTGTAACCTTCAAACCTTATAATTCAAAAAGTACTTATTAATGAACTTAATTATAGTGTTTTGGAAAGCTCTCGAGATATACTATAAGAATATGCAATAAAAAATAGGGCGTTCTGTTTAAAAAAAATCGATGTAACCTTGATCTGACATTGGCGACGCTATCCAAGGTCAAACTCAATAAACACTGTTTGTTGCAATAATAAAAGAAATAATGAATAATATAACACAAGTAACTTTTATGATATAAAACTGTTACATATCAAATAATTACATATAATTATGTAATATTACAATATTTAAAGTATGAAATATTACTGCAATTTATAATAATATTGTTATAATAATGTTGTATAAATTTTTTTCTGTACCTATACAATTCAGTTTACAAAACATGGTTATTGAAGAAATTTCCATTGCGATGATTTAAAAATTCAAATAATTATTATCTGTTGGACTAGATTATTATAGTAAATTAGATTTTAGCTTAAATTATATGTTTAATTTACACACATGCATGTATACACGCACACAGACACATACAGACACACACGTATATGAAAATGAAATATTGCTCATTAATTTGTCCAAAATGTGATAGTAGAAATAAAAACTCAAGAAATAAAAATATACACATTTTTAATTAAAATGAAGTAGTTTATTATATATTTTTAAATACTTTATTATATGTTATATATTATAATTTTATATATTATAACTTTACAATACTACTGTGTACAATATTCTACTGCAATGTAATAATATTACTTGAAAATATATTTTAAAGTAATATTATTACATTATAATAAAATATTATACACAGTAGAATTATACAATTATATCATATATGGCACACACTTTGTAATAAATATTACAACATATTGTACATTATAGTTCCTACATTTAGCGATCATATCTTGTATGCAGTTATGTTTTATACGAGTATACTTATACACTTATATTTTTATGTAAACTTTTATATTTTAACTTTATATTATTCAAATAAAACAAGTAACCGTACTCTCGAGAATGTCAAAAAACAAAAACAAACAAGAATTAATGAATGTTTTTTGCGCGGTTGTTAGTGTGAAAATAAAAATCGTTTATTGTCAAAAAACTATAATTGGTTACACATAAACGTTTCGGCCTGTTTCCGGGCCATCATCAATATGTCTAAATGTATGTTGTAAAATTCTCACTTCTTCATGACGAGACGATAGAGTGGCAACCTCCTTATTCTATTGGCAATGCTTGACAATTCATTTGACTTCGATCTGATTCCGAACAATGTATAGTATCTCTTACAATTAGGAGAAAACTTTTCAATGTCTCCTATTTATTAATAGTGTCCAACTTTGTTTCCGCCGTTTTTTTCCGAAATTCGAGGCTTTATTGTAAAAAACTGGTTATATATTTATGATTCAAAGTATTGTTCATCTGGCTGGCCACTACTTTCTCCCATCTTTCGGAGCGTACGAATCCCGCGTCAAAAAAACTGGTCATCTTTTGAGGCTATCCACGAATCGATCCAATTTTCTACTTCTTCATAAGACCGGAAGTGCTGGTCAGCTAGGCCATGCGCCATTGATCGAAACAAGTGAGAGGGAGCAACGTCTGGAGAATACGGCGGGTGGAGTAGGACTTTCCCATTTCAACGTTTCCAAGTATGTCTTGACCACTTTCGCAACATGGAGTCGAGCATTGTTATGCTGCAAAATCACTTTATCATGTCTCTTGTATTGCGGCCGTTTGTCTTTCAATGCTCGGCTCAAATGCATCAATTGCGATTCGATACCGATCGCCTGTGATTGTTTCAGTCGGTTTTAACAGTTCATAATACACTACGCCGAACTAGTCCCACCAAATACACAGCATGACCTTGGAGCCGTGAGTATTCGGTTTGGCCGTCGACGTGGAAGCATGGCCGGGAACTCCCCATGATTTTTTGCGCTTGGGATTATCGTAATGAACCCATTTTTCGTCCCCAGTCACAATGCGATGCAGAAATCTCTTCCGTCTTTGCCTTTCAAGCAGCTGTTCACAAGCAAACAAACGCCGTTCAACATCTCTCGGCTTCAATTCGTACGGCACTCAATTTCCTTGCTTCTGAATCATTCCCATGGCTTTGAGGCGTTATGAAATGGCTTGTTGAGTCGCTCCCAATGATCGTGCCAATTCTTTTTGATTTTGACACGAGTCTTGCTCAAGTAATGCTTTCAATTCTGCATCTTCGAAAACCTTCTCTCTTCCACCGCTATGCCGGTCTTCGACATCAAAATCACCGTTCTTGAAGCGTTGAAACCACTCACGACACGTTCTTTCACTAATAGCGGCCTCACCATAAGTATTTGAGAGCATTCGATGAGCCTCAGCCGCAGATTTCTTCATATTGAAGCAAAAAATTAAAACCTCCCGCAAATGACGAGAATTTGGCTCGTAAACTGACATTTTCAATCGAGAATAACTTTATGATGCAGACACAAATCGACTAATGTTTCTATGGAGTTATGTTGACAGATGCCCAAGTTTATTGTATGACGTCTATGATCTATTTATTTCGACCACCACTTACCGCTAAAGCCATCTATAGGAAAACGGCGGAAGCAAAGTTGTACACTTAATATAATAAATAAAAAAATTATTTTAGAATTTATAAAAAAATATCGAAAATAATCTTAATAAATTACACATAAGCAAATGATTAAATGAAAATCAAATTATATATAATTATTAATAATTTTTCATCAAGTGTTAGTCGGATGGATTCTTTGAAGGATAAGCTTGCAGATATGTAGAAAACAATAAAATTTTTAAGAAACAAACATGATGATTACTAGAGCCGATAAAGGTAATGTAAAAATGGCAATGAGAGAAAAAGATTATAGACAAAAAATGCTTACATTATTAAGTGATGGAAATACATATGAGATAGTTAAAAAAGATCCTACAGCATTTTTTCTAGAAAACTGAAAGAGTTACTCACCAGAAGAAAAAAAATTTCGTAACAGATTTACAATAAATTGTATAACAGTGACGGAGGGCTGCCAAAGATCCGGGGTCGCCTCCAAGAATTATTATCTCTGCTATCGTCATTACACTCTAGCAGTATTTTTACATAAAATATTTTATAAAATTAGTGTTGACTCATTCAATTATATATAAAAAATAGTTTTCATTTGATTGAAATTTTGAATAAAAAAACATTATATTCCAGTAAACGTTGATATACTACATGGGCTGAAAAGTCCCGGGATTTTTAATTGAAAACAAGCATTTTTTAGGCAAAGTTATATTTATTCCTCAACGTAGTTGCCTTCGAAGGCGATACATTTGATATAGCGATTTTCCAACATTTCGATGCCCTTTCTGTAGTACGAAACATCCAAGTCCTTCGAAATACGCCTCGGTTTCCGCGATGACTTCCTCATTCGATGTGAATCTTTTTTCCTGGAGCCACCGCTTGAGGTTTGGGAACAGATAATAGTCGCTAGGGGCCAGATCTGGAGAATACGATGAGTGCGCAACCAATTCGAATCGTAATTGATCCAATTTGGTCATCGCTTTCAAGAACGTGTGATGGTGCGTTATCGTGATGGTACAGAACGAAGGCGAAAGTACGCCATTTAAACGATTGTAGCTTGTAAACGAATGAACGAAATGTCATGAAACTTCATAAACTAGTGACAGATGAACCTCTCGAAATGAATCATGTTCATTTTCTAGTAGCGCCACGTATTGAAAAATCCCGGGACTTTTCAACCCATTAATAGTATTAAATTATACATAATTAGAATGTTACAAGTAAACATAATTGTTACCGGTAACATACCGGTTAATTGTAACTTCCCACTCATAAATATAACATATAATATAACAGAAGTTATACTTTTGTTATATAACAAAATAATATTTATATTACATTACCATAAAGTAATTGCGCGTGTGCGTGTGTGTGTGTGTGTGTGTGTGTGTGTGTGTGTGTGTGTGTGTGTGTGTGTGTGTGTGTATGCGTGTGTGTGTGTGATATACTATATACAATACATTACCAACATATGTCAGACTGTGACTTAAAAATAATAAAAACGAAAACGGCAGTTCAAATCAGGGTAAATTATTGAGAATTGAGATGTATGAGTGATGTAAAAATTCGATGTCAGATTGCAAAATAAGGCTTTTTTTGCAACTGAATATCTAGTATTTTCAAGATCGTTCGTACAAAAACCGCTCCTAATCAACAATATCTGTGCCTTCGCAATCAAATTATGATTTAGATGTCCAATCTATGTTCGATAATAATAAAATGATTACTCGTGTTCCTTCGGTATCATTACAATGTTTTGAGATTATCGTTTTTAAAGACTTTCGTCTCTGTTCGACATAGGAGGCATCGCAATCCTTGCAATATATTAGGTGTACAACTTTGCTTCCGCCGTTTTCCTATAGATGGCTTTAGCGGTAAGAAGTCGAAATAAATAGATCATAGACGTCATACAAGAAACTTGGGCATCTGTCAACATAACCCCAGAAACATTAGTCGATTTGTGTCTGCATCATAAAGTTATTCTCGATTGAAAATGTCAGTTTACGAGCCAAATTCTCGTCATTTGTGGGAGGTTTTAATTTTTTGCTTCAATATGAAGAAATCTGCGGCTGAGAATCTTCGGCTCATCGAATGCTCTCAAATATTTATGGTGAGGTCGCTATTAGTGAAAAAACGTGTCGTGAGTGGTTTCAACGCTTCAAGAACGGTGATTTTGACGTCCAAGGTCATGCTCTGTATTTGGTGGGACCAGCTCGGCGTAGTGTATTATGAACTGTTAAAACTGACTGAAACAATCACAGACGATCGGTATCGAACGCAATTGATGCGTTTGAGCCGAGCATTGAAAGAAAACGGCCGCAATATAACGAGAGACACGATAAAGTGATTTTGCAGCATGACAATGCTCCCCCCCATGTTGCGAAAGTGGTCAAGACATACTTGGAAACGTTGAAATGGGAAGTCCTACCCCACCCGCCATATTCTCCAGACGTTGCTCCCTCTGACTATCACTTGTTTCGATCAATGGCACACGGCCTGGCTGACCAGCACTTCCGGTCTTATGAAGAAGTAAAAAATTGGATCGATTCGTGGATAGCCTCAAAAGATGACCAGTTTTTTCGACGCGGGATTCGTACGCTACCCGAAAGATGGGAGAAAGTAGTGGCCAGCGATGAACGATGCTTTGAATCATAAATGTATAACCAGTTTTTTACAATAAAGCCTCGAATTTCGGAAAAAAACGGCGGAAGCAAAATTGTACACCTAATATCTTGTAAATTACGTATTTTTTTGCTTTATTAAGAAAAGATCACTTTATGTGTGTTTTAATAAAAGAATTGAACTTGTTCATAAAATACAAAGTCAATAAGATCTTAAGATCTTTAATTAGTAATTTAGTCCTTGAATTTGTACGAGATCTCTGAAACAAATGGAATCATAAACCATGACTTCTTAACAATTTCTTCATCGGAAGTATCATTCGTGTTTTGCTTTAAGGTTTTGTTACTCAATAAAGATTTTAGGCGTTTATTAATTGTGTTCAAAATAAAATCAATCGGATTGTTCATTATTTAAAGTATCTCAATGACAAAGATCAAGTTGTTTTTATGATATTTAGGTTGAGACAAAACAAAAGACCCTATCAATCATTCCTATGATCGTACCTCTTTTTTGCCAAATAGGATTTCTGAGAAAAGAAATTCAGATACCTACCGAAGAAAGTAGGCTTGTGTACCAATCATATCCAAGAATATTGTTATAGTAATATCACAATAATAATATCTAAATAATGTGTTGCCACCAATTTCAATCCTGAACTGTAATCGGAGATGAAATGAATTGAAAACTTGTAATATTTCTGTTTTTTTTTGCTGGAGCTCGCATTGCAATGTCATCTACGTAGTGAACATAAAAGGGGGTATATGGAAAGCTAAAGTATTCAATGCCTTTTTCTCCTGATCTTGTAATACCAAATCCGCGATTACTGGTGGATAGAGATGAGCTCTTGGTCCAAATTTTTATCTGTAGATAATATTGTCAAAAGAAAAAAACGAAGAATTAAAAATTAATTGTAGGGAGATAAAAAATTCGTCTTTTGAAATATTGCATATTTTTGAAATTGCGAGTCATCTGTTAGAGATGCAAGTCAATCGGTATGTTTATAAAAATGGGAACCACGTGAAATTAAAATAGAATTATCATCTAATGTTTTTTTATTCAAAATTTCAATCAATGAAAACTATTTTTTATATAACTGAATGAGTCAACACAAATTTTATAAATTATTTTATGTAGAAATAATGCTAAAGAGTATAATGGACTATCGATAGCAGAGATGATAATTCTTAGACAGATTCCATAACCGATCCTGATTTATGGATCTTTGGAAGCCCGTAAGCACCAGGTAATACCCCGTCACTGAAAATATATTTTCTAGTAATATTATTACACTGCAGTAGAGTATTGTAAAGTTATAATATATAACATATAATAAAGTATTTAAAAATACATAATAAACTACTTCATTTTAATTAAAAATGCGTATGTTTTTATTTCTTGAGTACTATTACGTTTTGAACAAATCAGTGGGCAATGTTTCATTTTCGTATGCGTGTGTAAGTGTCTGTGTGAATGCGTGCGTGCATACGTGCGTGTGGGCAAACTAAATATATAATTCAAGCTAAAATCTAATTCACTGTAATAATCTAATCCAACCGATAATAACTGTTTGAAACTATTTTTAAACTATCGCAAAGTTTCTTCAATAATATTTTGTAACTGAATTATATATTATAATAAGTACAGAAAAAAATTTATATAACATTGATATAACATTTATATAACAATATTAATTTGCAGTAATGTTTCATACTGTAAACATTGTAATATTACATAATTATATGCATGATTTGTAACAGTTTTATATTATAAAATTAACTTGTGTTATATTATTCGTTATTTCCACATTATATTACTGCAACAAACAGTGTTTACTGGGATGATAATTCTATTTTAATTTCACGTGATTTTCCTTTTACAAACATACCGATTGACTTGGCTCTTAACAGCATCTCTAACAGATGGCCCGCAAAAATATGCAATATTTCAAAAGATGAAATTTTATCATCTTAAAATTAGTTTTTAATTCTTTGTTTTTTTTTCTTCTGACAATATTATCTATAGACAAAAATTTGGAATGCCTATAGACTCACCTCTATCACCAGTAACCGCAGATTTAGTATTACAAGATCTGGAGAAAAAGGCATTGAATATTTATCTTTCCATATCCCCTTTTATGTTCACTACATAGATGACATTGCAATGGAAACTCCAGCAAAAAAAAACAGAAATATTACAAGTTTTCAATCGTTTCGTTTCATCTTTGATTAAAGTTCACGATTGAAATTGGTGGGGACAGATTAAATTATTTAGATATTACTATTATCAAGAATAACAACATTCATGAATATGATTGGTATCACAAATCTACTTTCTCCGATAGGTATCTGGATTTCTTTTCTCAGCATCCTATTTCGTAAAAGAGAGATACGATCATAGGAATAATTGATAGAATCTTTTTTGCTATCTCAACATAAATATCATAAAAAAAACTTAACTTTTGTCATTGAGACACTTTTAAATAATAACTATCCGATTGATTTTATTTTTAACACAATTAATGAGTGCCTAAAATCTTTATTGACAATAAACATCTTTATTGACAGTAACAAAACCTTAAAGCAAAAACGAATGATACTTCCAATGAAGATATTGTTAAGAAGTCATGGTTTACGATTCATTTGTTTCGAAGATTTTATACAAATTCAAGGACATAATTAAATATCTTGATATTAATCTTGTAATTTTTAATCTAAACAAGAACCCAATTCGTTTATTAAAACACATAATGATTTGCTTTCAATAAAGCAAAAAAGAACGTAATTTACAAGATATATTGCAAGAATTGCGATATCTCCTATGTCGGACAGACAGGAGGATTTTAAAAACGAGAATCTCGAAACATTGTAATGATATCCGAAAAAACACGAGTAATCATTCTATTATTACTGAACACAAATTGGATCTAAACCATGATTTTGATTGGGAAAGCACAGAAATTATTGATTAGGAGCAGTTTCTGTATAAATGACGGAAATGCTACATATTCAGTTGCAAAAAAACAGTCTTAATTTGCAATCTGACATCGAATTTTTACATCACTTACTACTCTCGATTCTTAATAATTTACACTGATTTAAACTACGCGCCGTTTTTGTTTTTATTATTTTTAAGTAATAATCTGACATATACAATATCGTCCTACTTATTAGTTCTACTTATTAGTTTGTACATTATCTTTGACTTATTTGAATATTAATTGTCACAATATTCGAAACGATGTAGTGAATTTATATCGCTAAATATGAATTAATAATAAAATAATTTGCGGATTCTTTGTCTTTCGATTTTGATTGGTTTTTTCATGTTCACGTCTTTCATAGCTATATGGATGAGTGCATTAACTTTTATTTATAAAAAATAATTGGTAATGTTTTTTATATCTGCACAGATTTTTCTGTTAATCGTTGTCTGGTATTGTCACTATTGCCAGAATAAGGAGATTAAGAGATTGCCACTCTACTGTCTCGCCATGAAGAAATGAGAATTTTACAACATACGTTCAGACATACTGATGGCTTGCAAGCATGCCAAAATGTTTATGCATCACTAATTATACTATAGTTTTTCGACAATAAACGATTTTTATTTTCGCACTAACAACCGCGCAAAGAACTCTCTCTTTTAGCCGTTATTTGTTTTTGTTTATATTATTCAATTAATCGATAGTGTATTAAAGGAACTATTACATATTTTTCAAAATTAAAATTAGAAACTTTAAACACTTTATTTGTACCTCTTTAGCTGAAATAATAAAAGTTCGAAAGCAAAAGGATTATCGATTACAAATATCTTTAGATTTTGAAAATCACAAAATTTAAATAAAAAAGATTGAGTATTAATAATTCTCCTATCACAAAGATATACATCATTTTCATACATCATACTATAACAGAGTTGTAACAAGAATCGTAATTTTATTAAAAATTTTTTCAATACATTGTCTTTTATTTTAAAAATGCCTTAT
>NW_017259183.1:3476569-3483290 GCF_001594045.1 Atta colombica | reverse complement strand
AACAAGAATATATAGTTATATTTATAAAGATGAATAATAGTTATATATATAGAGTTGAAAATAACAATTAAGTATGTTATCGATAACAATTATGTTTACTACTTGTAACATTCTAGTTTATTGCACTTATATAACATTAATATAATAATGTTTAGGTAGCGCCAGTAAACAGGTCTTTAGAAATTACAACTTTTGTCTGAACACTTTTTCGATTCGACCTTATCCTGCGAAGAGAAAAGTGATATATCAATAAATAAACTCACATCGCTGTCTCACATCAGATTGTCAGATTTGCTATGTAGTCATTCAAAAGAAAAACGAAAAACAAAAAATTAGAGAATTATAATATTAAAATCATTTATCTGAACTTTAATTTTATTAATTTTAATTAATTTATTAATTAACTTGTAAGCATTTCTCGCGATTCGATGTAAAGATCTTGTGATGTCGACAATCAGAGATGAAATGAGAATCAAAATAATAAAGTCATGTAATTATTAAAATAAAAATAAAAATAAGAACAAACGGGAGAAAACAACGTCAATTCCGTAAACAAATTCATATATATTGGGTATGGGAAAAAATTCGGGGCGATTTTTTAGTAAAATTAAAGTGTTTTTCTTAGAGTATTGAAATCAATTTATTTAAATCAAATATGCTCCATTATTTTCTATAATATTTTGCCATTTTTGGGGCAGAGCCATAATTCCATCGCGATAGAACTTCTATAGTTTCTGATCAAAAAATTGCTTCAAGTGATTTTCACAGGCTTTTGAAGCTAGCTTTACACCATTAAGAGAGTTCTGCAGAGACCTAAACAAATAATAGTCTGAAGATGCTATGTCAGAATTATACGGTGGATGCATTAAAACTTCACAGCCAAGCTCTCGCAATTTTTGCCGAATCATCAAAGATGTGTGTGATCGAGTATTGTCATGATGGAAGACGACACCTCTCCTATTGATTAATTCTGGCCGCTTCCTCTCAATTGCTTGTTGTAATCTCTGCAGTTGTTCACAGTAGAGGTCGGAATTAATTGTTTGATTGGACGATAACAGCTCATTGTGAATGATTCCCTTCCCACACACACAACATCACCTTCTTCCTCGTCAATCCAGGTTTTGCAATTGCTTGCGCCTTCTTTCCTTTCTTTATCCATCTTTTTCTAGTTGGATTGTCATAGGTGATCCATTTTTCATCACCAGTTATCATTCTCTTCAGAAATGGCTCAATTTCATTCCGTTTCAGTAGCGAATCACAAATGTTAATTCAGTCCATCATATTCCTAACACTCAATTCGTGAGGAACCCAAATATCGAGCTTCATTTTGCATCCAGCTTTGTGTAAATGCTTTAAAACTGTTTTGTGGTCGATGCCTAGTTCCCTGGCAATCTCCACAGTGCTCACATGCTTATCACGCTCGACTTTTACCATGATTTTATCGGACTTCAGTGATTGGTCGATCGGAGCGAGGTTCATCTTTCACATCGAAATTTCCAGCACGAAAGCGAGCGAACCATTTCTGTGCTGTTGATTTTGATAGAGTATCTTCACCGTAAATAGCGCAAATTTTTTCACAAGCCTCTGCAGCATTCTTGCCTTTATTGTAGTGATACTGCAAAATGTAGTGAATTTTTTCCTTATTTATTTCCATTTTCAAAATAAAATAACTTTTGATCCACTTCACCGATTTCAATCTTTTTTGGCTCAAAACAAAGGTTAAAATGTCACTTTTTAAATGCACGTCTAGTGTTGCCGATGCGATTAGTAGTTGCCGACTGCTGAGCATTTAATGCCATCTAATGGGAAAAACGCCACGAACTTTTTCCCATATATAGTGGATTTAAAGAATACGTATCACGTGGGTCTAAAGAATACGTATCTCTGTAAATTCAAACTCTGTTTTTGTTGCTTTATATGGATCATTTCTGAAATCGGTCTTTTATTAAGCACCCTTTCCTCGTCTAACATCTTAATATTTTCCCTATCAAAATCATGCTGATAATTAATTTTGTGTTTTGTTATTATGGAATGCTGTATTCCAATTTATATGATTTCTATGTTCATTTATGCATATCTTCAAACATTTACCTACCTTTGGTCCACATATGATGCTTCACAATCTCGACAATCAATTTTATATACAATGTCTGTATGAAATAGCTTAGGATAAACGTCTTCATAATCTCTGTTGAATCCTCTAAAATTATTAATCCGCTTATATGCCATATGTTAAGGAGTTTTTTAAAAAAATGTTTTAATCTTTTCTGATAAAAAAGGAATTAAATAAAAAATCTGTGATTAATTTTATCTTTATTATCCTTTGTCTTTAGGTGTATGACACTGGTCATAACATTGTTTTTTTTAACAACCTATTTTTGATGTATGATATTTCATTGGATATCCATTGTTTAAAAGAATTTTAATTATTAATTCGAAATTCTCTTGATGGTAAATAGAATGGAACAAAGAAAGAACTCTATCAATTAAATCAACGATTGTTTCCACTTTTTAGATAAAGGATGTCTAGAAAAATAATTTAAATAATAACCAGAAAAAGTAGGATTGCATCAAGTATGAATAAGAAAATTTCCTTTTCTAATTAAGTTGACATCAAAAAAATGTAATTTGTCCTCGCCTATTTCAATTGTGAATTTCAATCTAAGATGAAATGAATTAAAAGTGTTTACCAGTGTATCAATTTGTGATGCATCAAATGCTAACACAATGTTACAATATCAACATAAAAAGATGATAAAATTGAAAGAATCCTTTAATGCTTTAAAATCGTTTTAAGATCTTGCAATATCCGATATAATGAGTGATAATAGTGAATCCATCGGTACACCAAAGATCTGTTTATAAAATTTGTCATTGAAACTAAAACATGTTAAATTAATTCTAAAGCTTTAAAAAAATTCCCTTTTGGGAATGCTCGTGTTTCTTTCAATGAGATGTCATTTCCTCTTTATGCCTTAAATATCAAGGCAAGATACATTTGTGAATAAAAAAACCACATCAAGGGATAAAAGAACTTCGTTGTCAGAGATTATCAAGTTAGAAACGTGTTAGTCAAATAAAAACTGTTCTTGATAAAACTCTTAGCTACTGGTATATTTTTGTGTAATATGTCATTTAAAAAAGAGCTTATATTTTTCACTGATAGATTCTTTCGAGCTTCATTTTATATATTAGTTTTATATAAATTAGAAGCAAATCAGGCAAAAATGAAAGTGCGGGGCTGTACTTGATAGTTTGTTACGACTTTTACTTTCTCTAAATGATCAAGTTTGATCATCTTCCCGGCAACATTGATAATGTCGACGCATTGCAGCGCATCACTCCGAAGACCTCACTAAATCATTCAATCGGTAGTAGCGACGGACGATGTGCACAAACATTGATTACATGTATAGATAAGATGTATTTTAACTTGCTTTATATTCGAACGTTTCGATCAACACTTAAGATCATCATCAATGAAACCATAATGAAAAAGAAGAAAGAGTTTCCACTCTCTTGTGTATCAGACTCAGTCCCCACTCAGCTACGTAATTCTGAACTTTTCTCATAGTCCAAAACTGATAATGATTACAAAATTGGCAGATGCTTATGAGGTGTTAAATGATTAATATTTTGAAATAATGTCAGCTAAAATTATGAAGATTTACCTGAAGACAGGATCGCGAAATACAATATTATAAAAAATTAAAAGCTAGGTTCCATGTCAAATTTCAAAAAATAACGAGATACAATTAAAAATGTTAGCTGTGTTGGCGTTAGAATCATTATGATTTAAAAAGATTATTGTGCGCTATACAAGGATGAAACTTAAGACATAAATATATATATATACAAAATGTAGGATTCCCCTATCCTTGTTCTTATTCCAACATATTTAAATATTATATATATTTTTATATTTTTAAAGTTTAATATATTTTTAAGTTTTAATATTACACACGTTATTTAATATACACACATAAAATGTGAAAAATTTTTAGAAATTTTACATTCCATACGCAAGCAACATAATCCTACACACGCATAGACTAATAATTTCATTAATAATAAGCTGTATAAAAATGAATGAGAGGGTAACTACTATCTGAAATATTCCACAGATTATTAATTCTATATAATTTTATCTGATTACAAATAATTTTTTCATTACATAAAGTCATTTGATAAAATATATGGTTTTATTTAATATAATGATTTCATACAATGAATTTTATAATGATTTCAAGGAATCTATCTTATGAGATTAAGTGTTTACTCTCTCAGAAATGAAAGATTTTGTTTGCACGAGAAAGTGTTCATCGCTCAATTCAAATAAAATCAAAATGCATTTACACATTTTGAGATATATGGATTTTTAAAGAAATACTTTATTATTTTCAATTTTTACATTTCCGTTGCAAAATCAATTCTTCTATTAAAGAGCAAAATACTTTTTAATAATAAGAACTATAACAGATAAATTGCATTATATATTAAGTGTTATATATCAAGAAACTAAGTATCAATTTTGAGAAGCCATTTAAAAATAAACTTTTAAAATATTATTTAAAATGAAATAGGTATCCATATAATAAATCAAACTAAGTATGAACGTCGAATCTTGAAAAGAGGCATGCAAGCAGAGGAGCAATCAAAGGAAGCGTATCAGGCAAAAGAATCATGTAAGGAGGAAAAAAGGAAAATGTTTTAAATGTAATAAGATAGGGCACTTAGCAAACAATTGTAATTCAAAACCTGTTAATATGAGAGGAAACAAAAAGCATTAGATGCATAATACACATAAAAATAACGCGCTATTTGAATTAAACAATACTCAGTTAGATAATTCATTGTTGAGAGATAGCGAGGCGACGCATCATGCAAACATGTATGCAAATATAGAGAATGGCTTGATGAATATAAGCCAATTACGAACGAAGTAATTTACTCAGCAGATAGCAAGTTTAAAAGCTTTAGGTGTAGGCAACATAAAGACAAACTTACATCAGTAATAAAAATTAGTTAGTAATAAGAAAATTAAATTCAATTTAACATTATTTAATATATATCATGTCCTTAATATAAGAGGCAATTTATTGTCAGTTTCGCAAATAGAAAAGAAACATAACTCATAATAGACAACAAAAAACTTAGAATTCAAGACAAAGAAAATAAGAAAATATTAGAGAAAGCATTATGTAAAGACGGTTTATATACTGTTAATGCAAAAATCATAAGAAACCAATAGGTTAAGACAAAGAGAAACATACATTATGCATACTAATAAGTTAAATAATAGCGAAAAATGGGACCAAAGGTTCTGTCATGTAAATAAGAAAATGATTCAAGATTTATCGAGAAAAGATTTAGTTAGAGATTTAGATAGTGTAAATATAGTTGATACACATTACAATAGTTATAGTGTTAGTAAATCAACGAAAGTGTCTTGTAAAGAACTAGGTTGTAGACAAACAAAAAATATTTAAATATAAAAATATTTAAATATTAAAATTAATTCATTTATGCGGACCCATGCTAATAAAATCAATTGATGGAGCAAAGTATGTATTAACTGTTTATTGATGTTTATTGATTATTCGAGGAAGATAACAGTATATTGCTTGCAAAGTAAAGACGAGATAGCTGAATACATTAGGAAATATATAGTCAGGGTAGAAAGGGAAACAGATCGAAAAGTGAAAAGATTTAGGAGCGATAACGGGCTAGTATATTGTATATTGCAATAAGATTCTTAAACAGATGTTTGATGAAATGGAGTAAAATACGAATGTAGACACATCGCAAATGAATGGAATCGCAGAACGAATTAATAGAACATTGTTAGATCTGGTACGAGTGATGCATAAAGATGCCGAATTATCCAAGAGATTTTGGGCAGAAGCGATAGTAACGTGTTACATTAGAAATAGAGTTATACATTCGTCTATCGATGATATCCCAGAAAGAATTTAGATAGGAAATAAACCGAGTGTGAAGCATTTAAAGGTACATAGTTATTTTGCGCGCATTATTAAACAAAATAGGCACAAACTCGATTTTAGAGGAAGAGAATGTATATTCATTGAATGTATACTCTAGTCAAAGGGTATAGACAATGGGATCCAATTAAAAGTGATGTAATACAAACAAAACATGTTTTACACAGATTTTATTGAAGATGTTTACGGATATGAATATATTTATAACAAAAAAAATACTTGAAATACCGTTTAATAAGACTGTTGGCGTAGGAGAAATAGATAATGTACACAATGGATGAAGAATAATCAGAAAGTGACAACACATAAAGGTGAAGATAAAGTGGAATCTAATAATATGTCAGAAAGTAAATGTAGGTAGATAAAAAAAAATAGAAATCCGTGGGGTCATGCAGGTAAATCTAAAAGCAGAAATAAATTTAACAGAAATAAATTATCGAACCTACAACATATGAAGGTGCAATAATGTCACTACAATCGGAAGAATGGAAAACAGCGAAAAATGAACGAGAAATTAAAAGATTTAAATAATAGATAGAAATATATGGATAGTAATAAACAAACCAGATAATATTGTATAAATTATATTGGAATGGGTTTACAAAGCTAAAACAGACTCGACGGGTAAAGTAGTGAGATATAGAATTAGAATAATCGCGCAAGGGTTTTCTTAAAAGAAAGATTTAGATTATTCGGAATCTTATGCTCCCGTGGCAAAT
>NW_017259183.1:3465542-3476469 GCF_001594045.1 Atta colombica | reverse complement strand
TATATATATATATATATATATATATGAAATTGCTATCCGGACACAAAGATTACGATACTAAAATAACAAGACTTTTACGACCAATATATGGTTTAAAAATCGGAACGTAATTGAAATATTACAATTGATCGGTTTTTAATTAAAAGAGGATTTCATAGATTGCAAACAAACAACTGTGTTTATGTATACAATAATGATCTTATTCTTACACTATACACGGATGACATTATACTATTTGCTCGGACAAAATAAACGAAGCTAAACTATTACTATCGTCAGAATGTGAATTAAGAGATTTGGGTAAAGCATCGTACTTATTAGAAATAACGATTGAACGGAGATAACGAAGTAAAATTATCGCAAAAACTATATATAGACAGATTATTAAGTGAATATAAATTAAACAATTATAAAACAAGCAAAGTACCAATTGATCCAGAGGTAAAATTATTTAATTGTGACAGCCCTCATAGTGATGTCGAAAGGAACAAAATGAAGAATATATCATATAAACAATTAATTGGTTCATTAATGTATGTATAGTGTTAGCAATACGACTAAATATATTGTTTGCGATAACGAAGTTATCACAATTAAGTTTCAAGTTTTTCCTGAAAAAGCACATGGGTAAGCTAAGAGAGTATTGAGATATTTAGCTGTAACAAAAAATTTCGGCTTAATATATAGTTGCGGTAAGAATAATGTAGAATTTTTAGTGATGCAGATTCGGCATCAGATGTAGACAATAGACATTCTTATAGTGGAATGATAGCGTTTGTTAATTAATGGAAACCCGTTAACTTGGAAATCTAACAAATAAAAGTCAATTTCATCTAATATGAAAGCTGCATATATATTGCTTTGGAAATTATTGTAAAGAAAGCAATGTGGTTGAACATGATGTTCATAGAGTTAGCGCAGAAAGGTTTAGAATGCCTCACAAATCATGTCATTAGACAATAAATCAGCGATTGATTTTTCGAGAAACAAGATAGAGAGATCGCATACGAAACATATCGATATAGATATCCTGATATCTGGTGATATCCTATCACCAGAGAAATGCATGAGGAAGGTTTAATTAGATTGAAATACTATATGTATTGTGCAGCGATAATATAGCGGATATTTTTACAAAGCCATTACCTCATGTTATAAAGTGTAAACATGTTGAAAAATTAAAATTACAGCAAATTATAGAGTGATCAAAGTAGGGGATTTGATGCGTATTAAATGCACTCTGTAATCGAAAGGTGTAATTAACAAATATTGATCGTAATCTCGACATAATCACGCTTTTATGTATCTATTAATCTCAACGAAAAAAAATTGTTCTTCTGGATATTGAATACACTACTATATTTCTCATAACCGACAATGTGTGTACACGCACCGGCAGGAATGGTATTCCCTGGCGTTCGGCGCACGGCGCTACACACTCGTACCGAAGCATACACATACATATTACTGGAAACAATACGCCGAAGAGGCGAGGAGCGCGAAGGGAGAAAGTAGTAGGGGGTGCTCCGATATTTTGTCCTTAACACAATTTTTATTTTATTATATGTTCTTATATTTAATTGTAAATTTAATTTTGCGATCTTGCGATACAAAATATTAATTTTATTTGCAAATTTATAAATGCAAAGCATTTTGAAACTCATTACAATGAGTTTCAAAATTACATGTAATGTTGTAATTATACACAGAAATTTTTTACAATATTAAAAATTTGTATGCATAATTATAACATTTTGTGCATAATAAAAGTATTATTATGAATATTGACGAGCGAGAGACACCGAAGTATCTCACTCATACTAGTAACAAATATGTGAGATAGCGAAAGGACATCGTAACATCACGTCCAATTACATTTTTTCTCTCAATTGTGCGTTAAGAACAAAATCGAGCGCTCCCCACTACTTTCTCCCTTCGCGCTCCTCGCCTCCTCCGCATTTCCAATAACACGTATACGCTTCGGTACAAGTAACGCCGCGCGCCGAGACGTCAAGAGACATTCCTGCCGGTGCGTGTACATTACTTCTTATAGCATAATATATTCTTGCACCAAGTTATGCATCAAGTATAAATTAAACTCTATCAAAAAATATTTGTAAAAAATATTAACTGTATGAACAAACTTTTTTTCAGAACAGATATAATAGATAATTTTATTGTAATAACTGTTTAATAATTCTTAATCTAAGCAAATGCACGTATGCAAGAAAAAAGATTATAATAATTGCACATAACTATATGGAATGATATATTATATTAAATCTAATTTGCGCAAAACATGATAAATTTTATCCTGTAAATTTATTATATTAAAAGTTTACTATGACAATATAATTATGTTCAAAGGAAAAATTACAAATATGATGTATAATTAAGTTTTAATTTAATTAGACTTAATATTTTTTATTTTTTGTAATTTTCTTTGCTTTATAATTTTTCTATTTCTTTTTCTTTTTTCTTTGATCATAAATTCAATGCATATTAAAAATATTCAAGCAATTATTCAACTGTGTAAAAGTTATATGTAGATTGTGTGTATGTACATATGTCTAGACATATATATATATACAGGGTGTCCGTCCATAAATGACCGAGCAAATATCTCGTAACTGATTGAAGTTAAAAGAAAGTTTAATAAGAAAAATTTGACGACCTTGAGTCAGCTATAAAGTACAAAGTACTGTAAAAATTTTTTTTTTATTCTTGGCTTTTTCGAGTTATGTAGATTAATATATTTTTTTTAATGCATATTTTTAATGCCTATAATTTTTTTTGCATATTTATACAATAGGAAGCATTTACAATCAAAATTGTATGTAGTAAAAAATTGCTACTATGCAGTGTTTGCGAGATAATTGATATTTTAAGTACTGAATCTTAAGAAATTGATTTTCTGTATCACAATTTGTAAAAAGAGATTCAGACTAATATTTTGAATTCGATTATGCCAAACAAAATCACTAATCTTTAATTCATTAAAATACGCGATTGTTTGTTTTGTGAAGGAAGTATTTGTCTAGCATGGAATGTGAAATTCAATGCAGTATCTATTGCAGTCAATCAGTCAGTCGTCTTTTTAATGAATATATTCATATTGTAGATTATGAAAATAATGATGTTTACAATTAAAAAGTGTAATAGGTTTGAGATATGGCACTTAAGTATGCGTAATGAAAATGAAGCTCGGCTACTTTTATCAACAAAAGATACCAGAACAAAAGATACCAAATAGTCATAGATTTTGGCGAATCGAAGCTCAATTACGTCGAACAGGATCACTAACAATACAACGTTGTACAATCAGAAGAGAAAGAGACAATTGTGCTATTAAATTTTATTGAAAACATACATCCAAAAATAGTAGCACGTAATTTAGAAGTATTCATAATAGTAGCACATAATTTAGAAATATCAAGAAGTTACGTGCAAGCTGTAATAAAGAAATACAAATTCGTGATACTTGCGGCTCCACCATATAATACACGTGCTATAGCCAATTTTTTAAATGACTTTTTAAGTTCTCTACTTGTTGTAATAAATACTAATAACGGCCCTACACGATGATCACTGAGATGTGGATTTGATACTTGCGATTTTTTTCCTTTGGGGATATATTAAAAATTGTCTACGCAACTGTTCCTGAAAATGAAGATTTATGACATAAAATCACATTAGAGCTATTGAAGGCATTACAGTAGAAATGCTGCAGTCAACAATGAGAAATTATAAAACGCGTTGAATGTTGTATTGTAACGATAGGCAAAATTTCGAGTAATTGAGTTAATAAATGCTCTATAAAAAACATTGTGTCATTGTAAATGATCCATTTTTCATCCCCCGTTACTACTTGCTTCAAAAATGATGTCTTCTCGTTGCGTTTATAGAGCGAGTCGCAAATGGAAATGCGATCCATCAGATTTTTCTCCGTTAAATCGTGGGGAACCCATAACAGTTTATGTAGCCAAGCTTCACAAAATGCTCGTGGATGGTGGATTTTGACATATTCAACATTTCTGCTAATTTATGTGTCGTATAGCGTGAGTTATTCTCGATCAGTATTTTAATCTGATCTTCATCTATGGTGGAGGGCTTACCCGGACGTTCTTTATCTTCAAGGTTGAAATCATCAGCTTTAAATATATAATACATATACAGAGTGTTTGATAAATAAATCTTTTATACAAAAACAGAATGGACTAAACTGAGAAGAAAAGTCCTCTACCATTTTACAATTGTCAATACTAAACAAGATGTTAATTACTAAAAAAGTGCTAATATTGTCGAAAGTGATAATAATCTTTTCTCAAATATTATATATATCAATTTTACAGAAAAATTGCAATAGACAAAAATTGTTTATTTTCTTCTCATGGTGCTCTAAGAATTTTTTATCAACTTTTTAATACTGCATTTACTTATTTTTTTATCAACATAAGAAAATACAGTATTAAAAAATTCTGAAAAAATTCTCAGAACTTTATGAAAAGAAAATAAACAATTTTTGTCTCTTGCAGTTTCTGTAAAATTAATATAAGTCAGTTGTTAATATAGGTCAGAATCGTTCGCATGAAAATGGCAGCGAGAAAGGAAGAAATTGTTTACAGGTATTTTGTTTTAATCGATAATTTGAGGTATAAGACTAAATTTAAAAGTGTAACAATATTAAGAGAGGCACTTGAAAATAATTAAGCAATAAAGTTTTTTTTTATTTTTTGATTAAAACTCAAAAACGAAAAGAGATATTGAAAAATGACAAGAGAGCTTTTTTGTTGCTGCTGAAATTTTACAAATTTGAAATTTTTCAATTAGAAATTTAAGATGTAAAATTTGCTTACAACATTCAATCGTCGCAATATATTCAGCTCCTGTATGCGAGCGCTATAGATTGTTTTTTATCAGCTTATAAGATCGTTTGAATATATTATTGCAAAACTGGTTGTACTTTTTCTCTAAATCCTCTGCATAATCAAAGTCTGAATAATATTATTAATACTTCCTCATCCTGATTATTACTTGTATTATATTGTATAACTTATACCTAAATCTTTAATTGTATTTAAATATCTTAACATTCTTTTTACATTTATTACGTCTTGATTAGTCGATTTGTCTAAATGTCCACAGCATAGGCCAAGTCTTATTTTGTTGAGATTAAGTAGTATGCTTCCGATGCTTTCCCGATATGGAAAAACTTTATTGACTTTCTCACTTCTATCATCATTAGTCAGTATGGGTGTAGAAACAGGTTTTGAATTCTCCATATTGAACATCTCAATTGCATGTTCCACATAACTTGATTGCACCAGTTTAAGACGCTTCCGTTCCTGTTGTATTTCTATGCCAAAAAAAGATTTTATATTTTTAAATATGCTTATTTGAAATTCTTTATCTAAATTATCCAAGAATTTGTCTAAAATCTGTCTATTTTGTCCTATAATTAAACTGTCCACGTAGATTGCTAATATTAATATTATATTAATTTTCAATTCTGTAACTATACGGTTTTGCTTTGGTTAGTTTTAGTCCTTTAGCTCTTAAGAAAAGTGGCAAAGCGTTCCACTTCAATGGAGCCTGTTTAAGCCCGTATAAGGTTTTGTTTAATTTACATATCTTATCGCTGTCATCAAATCTTTCAGGAAGCTTCATAAAGATTTCTGTGTCGAGATCTCCATAAAGAAATGCAGTTTTTATGTCAAATTTTATGATACATTTTCTTCTTTTTGTGGCGATAACGAGTAATGTTCTCAGAGAGCTGCTATTTACTACTGGGCTAAATGTTTCTTCAAAATCAATTCCCTGCTGTTCGCACTCTCTTACTACCAACCATATCTCCTTATATCTCCAATCATCTTTTATTTTTAAATCCCATTTGTTGCTTAGAATTTTTTTGTTTTTTGCTTCAGATTTGTCTATAATTTTCCAAGTATTGTTTTTTTCTAATGACCTTTTTCATCTTCTATAGCCCTTTATCTATTTTCTCTGTCTGCTCCTGTTATTGCTTCTGTATGGTCGGCTGAGAGTCGGTGGAAAAAGTTATATGAGATTAAATTAAATGAAGAGTTGAGATGTAGATTACGATTCTGGTTTCCTAGGATTGCTAAGTATGCTTTTGGATGTAGTTATAGTAGTCAGACTAAGATTGATAGTGATATTCACAAGAAAGTGATAATATAACCTAGATACTGACTGCGGTCTGCATCTGACTCGTCATCCTCTTCCGCTTGCAGCTGAGGACCGCTAGTGTACAAGATTGAAATTGTGGGGATATCGAACGAGGAGAATAAGACTGTGCCCCTAGTTTTTACAAAAGAAAAAGCGAGCAATCAGATGACTATTTTTATAAAAGGTTGCATTATCTTCGTCAGTTATGCCTGTTCAATCGCCGTGAATGATAATCAATTGGTTAGAAATAAGAATATTAACATACCCAAATTTTTTCAAGACAACAATGAAGGTCTGTATATAGTATAGATTCAATATAAAAATCTATCTGAAAAAGAATCTCAGGTAAAGAGATTGAGTCCACTCATGATAAATAGAATTATCTACTTTTGTTACAAGAATATCAATTTGATATGCAGCAAATCGAAATCAAAAATTCAGATGAACTTTAAAAATTTATTTCAAAATCAATGTTCGGTATCTCTGTGATTCACGACCTCTAATTATATCGCCTAATCGCATTTATGAAAAATCGATGAATCCATGAGATGTCGATTGCTAAACGACACATGCGTCACGCGTAATCGATTAAAAAAAAAATATTCGCATTTTCTCGACCGAGTGCCCTCGACGTATTAATTCCATGGGAAACGCTCGGACGGTGATCGCCTGGCCACGCCATTACGATTTTCGTGCGCTCAGCGAGATCGCCAAAACACTTGGCATCGAGGAATTTCCAATTCAAAATAAGAACTCCACTTCATTTAGCGAAATCGTCAGAAGTTGATTGAAAAGCAGAATCCAATCAACACACTGTCATTCCTCGAAGATTGCATCAGAAATCTTTTACAAGGATTTACAAGGAGTCAATCTTAGGTAAAAAATAGATCAACAAGAGTCAGTAAATTTCGCCTGGAAGTCACAACACATATTACGTGGCAGGCAGGATATCAATACTAGTGGCAAGCATGATTTCATTTATAAGGAGGAGTTACCTGAGAGACTAAAGGATAATAATCAATTTTAAAGAATTAAAAGGAAAATTGCGAATATTTCATCGGAAGTAGGAACAAATGCTTCTCCTCCAATGCTCTTTGACCAATTTCTCATGAACCGCAGGCGGTTATTCCAGCAAGGTCATCCCTGATGCAGCGATTGTGTTGGAGAGGATTGATGAATGCGATACATCAAAGAATCAGAGAGAAAATATACAACAAGTTACTCTTAAGGACATCACAAAGAAGGAAACTTTAATGCTTGTCCTTGGAACAACGGATCAATTAAAACATCTTCCCTATGAATGGCCCCGATGAATGGCATCAAAATGTACGGCAGTAAGAATAAGATTTTAAGCACTCCATCGAAAAATAATTTTAAAAGCTAACTTTATTGTATAATCTATTTTAATTTTTATACAATGTCTAATTAGGATAATATTAAAATTTGTCAAAATCAGTGAAATTGCCGTGACCTTAGAGATAAGTTATTCAAGCTAGAAAAATATGTTATAGACTGAAATATTTTTATGATTACAGAAATATATCTTAAATCGGATCAGTTTCTCTGTTTCTCTTGAGGGAATTTGAGACGGTTCGATTTGATTCGAGGGCAAGTCAATAAGTTTTTAGAAAAACACATTTTTTTTAATCGATTCATTTTTATTTCTCAACATAGTCTTTTTCTTTCAGCTCGATATACTTAATCCAATGATTCTCCAACTTTTTCAAGCCATCCGAATAATATGCTTTGTCCAACCCTTCAAAATAAGCCTCTGTTTCGGCGATGAGCTGTTCTCTGGTGGTGAATCTCTTTCCTCCAAAACATTTCTTTAGGTTTAGAAACAGGAAATAGTCACAGCTAAATTTGACGAATATGCTGGATGGGGAATTCGTAGCGGAATTCGTTGAATTTGGCCATCGGTGCCGGGCACGTATAAACCCGTGCATTAATGGAAGAGCATTTTCTTCTTCGTCAAATGGGGACATTTTTTCTTTAAAATGTTGTTGAAACGGTCCAATAAGGTTGCGTAGTAATCGCATTGATCGTTTGCTTCAACGAAAGGTAATCGATATGAATTACCGCGTACATCCCAAAACACTGTGGCCATCACCTTTCCGGCCGACTTTACGATCTTCGCCTTCTTCGGAATTGGTTCACGACGAAGCCCATTGTTTTGAGTGTTCCTTCGTCGGGTGTGAAGCAATGAATTCATGTTTCGTCCACAGTAATGAATCGACGCAGAAATTCATCTGGATTACTTTGAAACATCTCCAAACATTGTTTTGAAATCGTCACACACTTATAATCCATAGTAAGCAAACCATCCCGCGGCAGCCATCTTGCTTTTTCCAATTGTTCGTGCAAAATTGAAATCACTGCCATGTGATATGCCATGTGACCTCAACAAGCTCGTGCACTTTCACTCGTCGATCAGTCAAAACAATATCGTGGACTTTATCGATGGCGTAGCAACCTCAATTGGACGTCCTGAACGAGATGCATCACGTGGATGTACGAGCACGTTTAAATTCATTCAATTGTATATAGTTGCAAACGCTGATGCAGATGTGCTATGAGCATTATCCAACTCGGCTTTGATTTCTTTCGGCGTTAAACTTTTTATATATAGATGTTTGATCATTGTACGTTTGAAACTCGTTTTTTTCCATTTTGCAAAAAATACATACAAAGGTTCACGAAACATTGGCATTCCAAGAATGGATCTGGACACGGAGAAAACCCGCGAAACGTATAATTTATATAGAAAGCACCCGTGAAAGCTTCAAGAATATTAACAAATTTGTCCTTACACCATAATTATTGTAACGCAAATTCATGAATTAAAATTTAAGATGACACGACGATAACTGACAAAAAAAAGTATCTTGTGCTAGGATGGAGATCCAGTTATTCTAATGTATTTTGAGTCGCTGAAGACAAATCTGACGTCAAAATAAGACCATCCATGATAAATTATCAATTTAGGGCGAAAAATGATCCATTTTTTCGTTCTAAATTGAAAATTTGTCCTGGATAGTCCTATTTTAATGTCAGCATAGGGTACTTTTTCGGGGGTTTATGTAATTAAATAAATATAATTTATTTACTTGGACAGACATATAGATAATTGCAAACGAGAATTGCTGAACACAGCGAGCATAATTCTTAATAGAATTTGAAAGAAACTATAGTTTTAGAAAGATATCGTTCGTATTCAACTAGTAGTAGTCGATTTGTCAGAGAGAAGTTGGGAATTTATTTTGACTTCGGATGCAAAAAAAAGATCATAAATATGAGGTTGAAAGGAAAATATTGAAGGAAAAAATTGATAATATATTAATTTTTCATATGGCAATGCTGGTCCAATTCTACACAAGCCTAATCGGTAAGTTCGTGCCCCTGTTTCTGTTATTTTTTCAAAATCGACTATCACCAATCATAGCGGACAGGTGCTTAGTCTCAAGCACTATGAGTAGCTAATGTCCAATCGTAACGATAAAAGAAACTCTAAAATTCTTTATCGTTATCAAAAAAATGTAATTATATATATCGTTATAGTTACTAAATGTGTACTGTAGGTAACGTGTGAGCTGCTTTAGCACTTTAAATTTAATAACTTCTAAATAAATGGTTGGAAATTAATTTTTCAAAAAAAGATTTAAATTAGAAACATACAGCTATAGGTATAAATTGATTGATATTTCTTTATGATTTTCTTCTTTCAAATTATTTGATTTTATATTTCAAAATTTGTCAATTTTTTCCAGTTTTTTTATGATTTTTCCAAAATTTCTTGTTTACGATTTGATAATACATTTTTATGAAAAAATATTTTTAGTATTGTTGGAACATTTCTAAGTTAAAAGCCACAAAACAGATCTCGATATCATTTTTTGTTTCGTCAAAAGAATTAATAAAGAAGTTATTTCCGGAAAAAACTATTCTTGCAATTATTTAAAAAATGAAGGGTGAGGGAAAAAAACGGACAACAATCGCTTTCAGCGCATCAAATTTTACGGAAACATCTTTAAAAGTTTAAAGCGCAAAATCCTCCCTAAATTTTGTCGTAATTTATGTAAGTGATATGTCCAGACCCCAAGATTCGATGAAAAAGAAGAATTAGGAGGAGACCAAGGAAATGCGCAATTGACCGCTATTGTGATTATCGCTCTGAAGCGAGTGCCACAAGTTGGACGCACTTGATTATGTTCCAGATATGGATCAACGTCGACACGCGACGGTATTACCCAATTCGAGATTGTGTATCCGTCAGTCCTCTTTTAAGTCAAGGAACTTAATCCTTTTGACCAGGAATTGAACCTGTACGATCTTTGTCAACACGCAGCACATCGGAAGGACCAAAATAAAATTTAGATGTATTATTTAGATATATCATTCATTTACATATATATATGTTTATTTAATTTAAATATTTATCAATCACAAATATTAACTTGTTTTAGATATTGTTAGATATTGGTATATAATTTTATATATATATTTTTATATATATATATGGCTCCGAATGTACGCTTTACAAGTTATAATAACTGAGATGTGTCGTTTTTACAGAAATCGATATTAGAGAAAAATAGGTTTCTGTGTGTGTGTGTGTGTGTGTGTGTGTGTGTGTGGATGTGTGCGTGTGTGTGTGTGTGTGTGTGTGGATGTGTGCGTGTGTGTGTGTGTGTGTGTGTGGGTGGGTGGGTGTGTGTGTGTGTGTGTGTGTGTGGGTGGGTGTGTG
>NW_017259183.1:3457642-3464697 GCF_001594045.1 Atta colombica | reverse complement strand
TATATATATATATATATATATATATATCGAGATATGATGCGGTACTTGGACTTTAGATGGGTGATTCATTTCTTTTTTCCAAAGATTTCTCAATTATTTCTTTCGAAATAATTGGGAAATCTTTGGAAATAGGCGTGATTAGTGTGTCTTCGTTTTATATGTGAGTCAGAAAATGAGATCAGGCTTATCGGTGAATAGGACCAATGCATGTGCTTTCAATCGAACACTAATAATTTTTCTTTAATTAATGTCTAGTTATTTATAATAATCAAAAATCAATATTCGATTCGCCATGCTACTGACCCTGTTATTCATATTTGAGAGAAAAACAGGTTTACTCCATGAAAGAAAAGAATCGTGGAGTCGTCAAAACGTAACGTAGTATAAAAGGGAAAAAAATGATTCATATATAATTATTACATATAATTATATAAAATTATATAAAATTATATATAATTCTATAAAAAATTGACATGTTTTATATATTATGCAATTATGTATAATTAAATATAAAATGTGTCCATATAAATAATATTTTTTTCAAGGTAATAATACATGTAGGCAATAATATGTGCAGAAAAATATGACTTCGTTTTTGAAATTTTTATTTGTAAGCAAAAGTACATGTAAGCAATCGAGCTGTAGGCAATAATTTATGTGCGCAAACGAATTGTTGGCAAAAATATTGTAGGCATACGATGCAATAGGCAATTGATTTGTAGGAAAAAGAAACCATCAGTGTGTAGTAAATTTAAGATTGTTCTTTGTAAATGTGGTAAAAAATTATATGATAATTTTATAGGTTTTGTTTGTATATGTATTATATTTATTTCTTGTAATTTTTCTGTGAATGAATTATACATTATGAGTGTTTGAGATTAGCATCCATAAAACCGATTTTATGAAATAAATGCACGTACGGTGTTTAGAAACATTTAGAAACTTTATATTGTTTAAAATTGTTCTAGAAGTTGTTCTTCAAAATAAACTTAATGATCATCTTTCTCTGTAAAGCCAAGATGTAATCAAACCGCCTGTTGTACATATACAAAAACCAATTGTTTAAAAACGGCAATTACAATTCTGATTGATCACAGTGACGCGAAAAGTGTAATTCACTCATGCCTCAATCATAGTCAGTAGGCCGGTTTCTACTACGTATTAGAGAGTGTACGTATGCAGTATGGATGTGTGTGTGAGAGTGTCAGGGAGAGGGAAGTGCACAGACGTTAGGGTCCCGCCGGCGCGGCGCGGGGATGACATCTCAGGGAGCGAAAAACCTGTCATCGGGGAAGGGGATTTGCTCCATCTCTCTCTCTTTCTCCCATTGCATTCTCCTTTCTTTTCTTCTTTTGCACATGATTAAATAGATATGGCATTTATGATTTTTAATGATACAACTTAGAAACTAATTATGATAATAATTTTATGAATTTTTAATAATATAATCTAGTAACATTAATTATAACAATATTCTTTTTTATCAATGTAACGACCAAGCGCGTCTTCTTATTGAACTAATTCAATACTATTATGAAGATGTGAAGAAGAAGTAGCGAAGATACTAAGAATAAAATTATTTAATAAGAAAAAAATAATTTTAGAAGAAAAGAATATACATTTTAATATACATTTATTTATCATGTAATGTTGTATGTACAATAATCTAAACCATAGACTATTAGTTCCCATTCTATAATAAAATTTTTATAAATTTTCATAAATTTTGTACAAAGTTTCATAAATTTTCATAAATTTTGTACAAAGTGTTTGCAGCATCGCTTTTATTAGTAATACAATTTTGTTTTAAAAATGACACAAAATATTCTTACTAATTTCTTACTAACATCGTGCCTATATTGATTCAGTTCATAGAATATATGTTCAACACATTGCTAAAACTCAAATAAGAAAAGCACAATTGTTGATTTCATGTACAAATATGTGCTATTTAATGTTAATTTTATGTTATCAAATATTTTAACAAGTTCCACATTTATCTTGAATCGGTGATGATGATGATGGGACTGTTGACTGCATTAATCACTCGATATCTGCACACTTCTCGATGAATGCCTTCCACGTAGCATGAGGTACGAACATGCCTCGATTGTTCGCAATTTCGCAATATGTATAAGTTACAATGTCCCCAATATCCAAGCAATTTGTACACTATAGATGTCAATGCATATTTCCTCATCAAGATACCAGGCATGTGGCGAGGTTTCGAAAATGTACTAGACGATGTTTGAGAAAATGCGCTTTGAAAAAAAAAACATGTAAATAGATCTTACAAAAATACATAACGTATAAGCAAAATATTTTATAAAATTAAATGAACTTACTGTCTTTTGCACGCCTTATCCTGTTGAATTGGAATATAATAGTTCATGGGCTTGAGATATTTTATTTTCTCGGAGAACTTATACATGGGCTGAAAAGTCTCGGGATTTTTCAATAGGCGCCACTAGAAAATGAACATGATTCATTTCGAGAGGAACATTTCGAGACTCATCTGTCACTAGTTTATATATGAAGTTTCATGACATTTCGTTCATTCATTTACAAGCTACAATTAAGTGGCGCTACTTTCGCCTTCGTAAAAAAAATGGAAAAACAGGAATATCGCATCTTGATCAAACATTGCTTTTTGATAAGAAAAACTTCTGAACAATCATTGAAATAGTTGCAGAAATGTTATCCCACATCTCCTTTGAGAACAACAGTTTATCGATGGTTTAGTGAATTAAAATGGGTCGTACAAGCACTAAAGACGCACCTTGCTCTGGAAGACCAAAAGAGGCTACGAATACGGAAATCGTAAAGTAAGTGCATTGAATTGTTTTGAGTGATCGTAAAGTGAAGTTGCGCGAGTTAGCTGAGGCCGTGGGCATCTCAAAAGAACGGGCGGGATTTTACACGATGTTTTGGAGATGAAAAAGCTATCGGCGCGATGGGTGCCGCGTTTGCTGACCGTCGATCAAAAACAGCAGCGCGTTAATGATTCAACGGCCGGTTTGGCGTTGCAGCGTAATCGAGCGGACTTTTTCGACGTTTTGTGACGATGGATGAAACGTGAGTTCATTATCATATGCCTGAGTCCAATAGGCAGTCTGCAGAGTGGCTGAAAACCGATCAAAGCGGCCAAAAGACCAACGCTCAGTCGGGAAGATTATGGCCTCCGTTTTTTGGGATGCGCATGGCATAATCTTCATCGATTACCTGCAGAAGGGAAGAACAGATACGGGAGAGTATTATGCAGGGTTATTGAACAAACTGAACGACGAAATAAAGAAAAAACGGCCCCATATGGCGAAGAAAAAAGTCTGTACCATCACGATAACGCACCGTCACATATGTCCTTGAAAGCGATGGACCAAATTGGACCAATTACGATTCGAATTGGTTGCTTACCCACCGTATTCTTCAGACTTGGCCCCCGCCAACTATTATCTGTTCCCAAACCTCAAGCGGTGACTCCAGGGAAAGAGATTCACCTCGAATGAGGAAGTTATTGCGGAAACCGAGGCGTATTTCGAAGACTTGGACGTTTCGTACTACAGAAAGGGCATCGAAATGTTGGAAAATCGCTATACCAAGTGTATCGCTCTCGAAGGCAACTATGTTGAGGAATAAATATAACTTTGCCCAAAAAACGCTTGTTTTCATTAAAAATCTCGGGACTTTTCAGCCCATGGTAATTAGCAATAGCTGTGAACTCTGTTGAGAACTTATAATTAGCAATAGCTTTAAACTCTGTTGAAGCTCTCTGAACGACTGCGGTAACGTTGCCCGGAGCTCTTCTTTTAAACAGTATTCCCTTCCACATTTTTTTTACACATCTTAAAATGGAAGGGATTTTTTTTACATTATACTTTGAAGAACAGTTGCGAAATGGTCGAAGGATACCAACTTGAGATACATTATAAGAATACACTCTAACGATATCGAATCTTTTTTATCTAAGGAATCGGCGTCAACGACAATAATGTCTGTCTGCTCCTATTCTCTTTTCAAAAATGAATTTCGGGAAAAGAAATTAAAACATATTTAAAAAGAAATCTTATGTTTTATTCTCTAAACTATTCTCTAAATATTCTCTAAACTTATATTCTCTAAACTAACTATAATATATTCTCTAAACTTGATACATCTCTTTCATTGCAACCATCAGTATATCTTAAACACATTTTGTAATGCACAGTTCTTAACATGTTTTCCACATCATACAGTATTAGTAATATCCAAATTACATAAAGAATCTATATCCGTAATCAGCATTCAGAATCTTATTGGTCAAGTCGTCGCTATTCAGTGTATCAGCCAGCTATTTGCGTTTTTTAAATCCTTTGACGTATATGAGAGCCTTATTGTTATCATTCTCTTCCACACCAATTATAATCATATAATTAGGCGTTTCATGGTGTATGGAATCATCCTGTCTTCCCATTGCAATCCATGGTGACAAGCACTCAGCCAGGAAGCACAGTCCCTTTCGAATTTTGTCAAGAAATTCCATGATATAGGGCATATAAAAATGTTATGAAAGAATGATTCCGTTTCTCAACACCGTCACTTCCTTCATAATAAATTTTCTTCCAATGATAAATCTTTGTATAAAATCAAATTAGGCATGCATTAAAAAAGCGTGTTTTCCTTATGCCAATGTGTTTAATATTTTAAAGAGATTTTTAATCGATTCCAGAGGTGATACACATTTCCCTTTGTTATTGAATATTGTCGCGCTTACCGAATATAAGCAAAGTAGACAAAAATGAAGACTTACAATATTGTTACTAAAATTAAAAATTCTTTAAACTAATGCTTTATAAATATGTAAGCTATGTTATAATTTTTTATTATTAAATGCAAAAACGATTATAAGATAACATTTTTCAACGCGTTCTGAATTTCTTTCACTTAATCCGAAGAATTTGTTATGTCTATATTTTAACATCAATAAATTTCTTTAAATATATTACAGACATGATGCATCTTCAAATATAATAAAAAAAAAAATTAATTCTAAATGTATGAGTAAATATAAATAAAATGAATAATATGTTTTAATGTTTCCATGCAAACGTTTGCTATCCAAATCTAAGTTATTTTGAAGTATTCATTACTTGTGTAAATTTAATGTTAAAAATGTCAATTCTTTTTAAAGGTTTAAGAGACCAACATCATTGACCTAATCTGTTAAAAAATAAATATATTATTTCTTCGAACACTCTTGCACGGTCTATGTTCACTGCTATAATTCCAAATCATTGTTTAATAACAACAATCATTTATTATTATAATAGAATTAAAATTAATTGCTGCAAAATATAGTTCTGTCTCATTATTGCGATCAATAACAAACTTTCTATAAATACAATGATAAATTTGTGACATTAGCTATACAGAGTTTTTAAATTTATAATTAACGTAGAAATAACATATAATTATTAATATTAACGTTATTAATTTAGTTCTTTTTTCTTATACATTTATCTTATAATATTTAATTACTTTTTTAATCACAGGAAATATTAATTTTATTCATAAAAGGTTTTTGTTTCTGATAAAATGCTTATAAGTAAAGCTTCAACAAGAAATAACACACGCGAGCGCGCGCGCTCGCACGCCCGCACACACACACACACACACACACACACACACACACACACACACACACACACACACACGAACGCACGCACGCACGCACGCACGCACGCACACATGTATGTATGTACCAGGTGTATAAGTAATAATGAGAAAAAAGAAATGACGATTTTTTTCCCAAAAAAAAACACGTTAAATTCGGAAGAATGATAAAAAGAGATTTATTCAAAGTATGCTCTATTTCTAGTTACACATTTTTCCCATCTTTCGGGCAATTTGTGGATACCACGCCAGTAACCCTTTTGCCGCGAACCATTTATCGAGCAATTTTTTGCTCGATCTTCGTACGAACCAAAGCGCTACTCAGCAAGTGCGTGACCCATCGATGCAAACAAGTGGTAATCGAAAGGAGCCAAGTCTAGTGAGTAAGCCGCATGAGATAGAATTTCCCAACTGAGTGCTTCCAACATGTCCCGAATTGGTTTTGCCGTATGTGATGGAGCATTGTCATGGAGAAAAATGACCTTGTGTTGCCTCTTTTGGTATTCTGGTCTGGTTTTTTAAGCAGTGAACGGTTCAAATCGATTAACTGTTGTTGATAGCGTTTGGTATTAACTTTTTCGCCAGGCTTCAATAGCTCATAATAGACCACACCCTTCTGGTCCCACCAAACACAGAGCATCGTCTTTCTGCCAAAGTGATTCGGTCTTGCGGTTGATGTGGATGGTATGCCTGGGTTTACCCATGATTTTTTGCGCTTGGGATTCTCAAAAAAATCCACTTTTCATTCCTAGTAACGATACGATGGAAGAATGACTTTCTTCTGTATCGTTCGAACAAAATTTCACATGTGTTTTTACGCCTCTCCATCTGTCTCTCGTTCAATTCATGTGGTACCCATCTGCCGACTTTCTGAATCTTTCTCATCTCTCGTAGGCGATTGGAAACAGCTTGTTGACTAACGCTCAATTGCTCTGCGAGCAATTGTTTTTGTGTTTTTGAATCATCTTCATTCAGTAATGCTTGCAGTTCCACGTCTTCGTACTTTTTAGGCGATTTTCCGTATTCCTTGTCGAACATCGAATCTCCAATTTTGAAACGCTGAAACCATCATTCACACGTTTTTTGTGATGGAGCATGTTCATCATAAGCTTCTCCAAGTAATCGGTATGATTCCGCAGCAGTTTTCTTCAAATGAAAACAAAAAATTAATGCTGTCCGCGAATGCTCCTTATTTGGTACAAATTTTGTCATATTAAACACAGCAACACATTACTATACAAACACTTTTCAATCAAATCACTTTGCGCGTTTGACATTTGTTGATGGTACAATAAAATGGCATGTTAAATCTTTGTACTTCACACTGCATTGCGCCATCTGTTTCTCAAATCATCATTTCATACTTGTACACCTCGTATGTATGTATATATATATATATATATATA
>NW_017259183.1:3448256-3456787 GCF_001594045.1 Atta colombica | reverse complement strand
ATATATATATATACATTATAAATCGTATAAAAAATTTCTTTAATTAGATAAATAAATTTTTAACTCTATTAATTATATAAAAAAAATTTATAATCGGTCAAAGCTGATATTATTGCCTAAATATTTCAGTGGGAATTTATATACACACGTACACAGATAATTTTGTAAATTGCGCAATAAAATCCTTTTCAATCTTGAAACGCACTCATGGATGGAATTAGAGTAATATTATAAAATTAAGTGTTATAATTGTGTATTCATATACGTTCCTTTGAAAAACGATATTCATTAGTTGTTGATGAAACGGATGTTCATTTAGTTATAATCATTGATGAGAATTATTGCTGAAGTCGGCACGCTTGATTTACGCAAAATTGCAAAATTGTATATATTTCTACGTATTCAATAGAGTAATCTATTCGCAAAACATGTTGTAATATATCGATTTTACGTAGAAAAAATTTTTTATATTTTTATTACGCTTATGCAAAATCGTATCTAACGTGCTCTTCGTCACAAATGCCGTACATCGATGTTTCACCGAGAGGAACCGAGAAGAACTTATGCACTTTTATCTGTTAAATTTAAATTATCAACCAAAAAAAATGCTTTACTATTATGTCGTATACCCACTAACACATGTTGATAGTATTAGTGAATTACAATCGAAACATCTATGACATATATCAAATCATCGTCGAACGTCTATCGAATCACTGTCAATAACATCTTTCGAATCAATATCAAACATCTATCGAACCGTTATCGAACGTCTATCGCACCACTTTTAACCCTAACTATACACACTGGGTTCCCAGAAACCTCAATCTCAATTTATTAATCGAGATCTTTTCGTATTTCTGAACTTTTCTTTTTCTTTGAACAGACAATCGTTGAACGGTTCAATCGTACATTGAAGATCGAAATGTGGAAACAGTTCTTACACGCAAATTATTAATCACGTATTTGTCTATTTGTAATGCATCATTTTCGAATATTATTATTTTAAAGCATATTTAACTATTTATTCACATTCTATAATAAAATTTTTATCACAAATTTTGTGAGAAAAGCATTAAATTTACTGATAATACAACTTTTGGTGTAAAAATTAATTTAAATTCTTTTTTTATTATTTTAATTCTTTACTCATACTGTTTACATGAGTACTGACACAATATAGCTTCATGCAATGTTCCAGTTCGAACATAAAAAAAATACAGTTGACGGCTTCGTGTACAGAATGTATCAAATTATGACAATATCGCATTATATGCAACATGTATTATAACAAGTTCTACAATCAAAAAAAGTTTAAGTTCAGTTTTCTTGAATAGTTTATATTAGAAAAGAGCAATTACGGGGATCAAATAAACAAAATGACACAGAATCATTGACGTATTTTATAATTTGTAACATAATTTGTCTGTATTTATATTGAGAGTGACTCAATTAAGGTTCAGACGTTTGTAATAAATTACACAATTGATATTAGTGTGTCAGTTATTTAACTTTGAACTGTAATGTTAAAAATGCACCAACGGTCACGTCGGTCTGATAGACCACTGTCATATTTCTATTAATTTTGTAAATCCTTATAATGAAGAATGTACGTTATGTGTGCACGTACGCACGCACGCGCGCACGCACGCACACGCACACACACTCACACACGCACGCACGCGCACACACACACACACACACACACACACACACACACACACACACACACACACACACACACACACATGAATTTTACATGTGCGCGATGCGATGTTCAATCATATATATCCTTTATCAACTTCGGACAACTTGTCGACGTTGACATGGTTCTATTCGTTAAACACGATAGTGTACAATAGTACGCGGGATCTAATCCAACGCGTATGAAGATATGTACGTATGTTGAACATATATGTATGTATGTATGTATGTATGTATAAATATGTGCAAATGAATATGTATGCATAAATATACGTATGAACGTATATAAATCATATATACGTGGGTCGTTTGATAAGTTTGGTAAATTTCCATGAAATGGCGCTACAATCCATTTGATGACGCGACATCTCGAAAGATCCACTCTTCGAAGGCCCTTCAGGCCAAATTTCAGCCAGAAAGGACGCATAGTTCACGTTTGGTAGTCATTTAAAGCGAGATTAGCGCGTAAAAAAGTGCTCTTCTATCAAGACAACGCACCGTCCCACAAGTCGACTGTTGCAATGATAAAACTACGAATTGGCCTATGAATTGATTCCTCATCCATTCCCTATTCTCCGGATTTGGATCCCGTATGATTTTTTTCTGTTCCCAAACTTAAAAACTTGGCTCGGTGGGAAGAAATTCTCTCAAATGAGGAAATCATTGTCGTCAATGAGTATTTTGCAAACTTTGAGACAGCCTACTTCAAATGATTACCAAACGTGAACTATGCGTCCTTTCTGGCTGAAATTTGGCCTGAAGGGGTTCGAAGAGAATCTTTCGAGATATCGCGTCATCAAATGAATGGATTGTAGCGCCATTTCATGGAAATTTACCAAACTTATCAAACAACCCACGTATATATATATATATACGATACACACACACACACAAAATATATATATATATATGTATGCGCGCGCGCGCGTGTGTTATTTCTTGTTGAAGCTTTACTTATAAGCATTTTATCAGAAACAAAAACCTTTTATGAATAAAATTAATATTTCCTGTGATTAAAAAAGTAATTAAATATTATAAGATAAATGTATAAGAAAAAAGAACTAAATTAATAACGTTAATATTAATAATTATATGTTATTTCTACGTTAATTATAAATTTAAAAACTCTGTATAGCTAATGTCACAAATTTATCATTGTATTTATAGAAAGTTTGTTATTGATCGCAATAATGAGACAGAACTATATTTTGCAGCAATTAATTTTAATTCTATTATAATAATAAATGATTGTTGTTATTAAACAATGATTTGGAATTATAGCAGTGAACATAGACCGTGCAAGAGTGTTCGAAGAAATAATATATTTATTTTTTAACAGATTAGGTCAATGATGTTGGTCTCTTAAACCTTTAAAAAGAATTGATATTTTTAACATTAAATTTACACAAGTAATGAATACTTCAAAATAACTTAGATTTGGATAGCAAACGTTTGCATGGAAACATTAAAACATATTATTCATTTTATTTATATTTACTCATACATTTAGAATTAATTTTTTTTTTTATTATATTTGAAGATGCATCATGTCTGTAATATATTTAAAGAAATTTATTGATGTTAAAATATAGACATAACAAATTCTTCGGATTAAGTGAAAGAAATTCAGAACGCGTTGAAAAATGTTATCTTATAATCGTTTTTGCATTTAATAATAAAAAATTATAACATAGCTTACATATTTATAAAGCATTAGTTTAAAGAATTTTTAATTTTAGTAACAATATTGTAAGTCTTCATTTTTGTCTACTTTGCTTATATTCGGTAAGCGCGACAATATTCAATAACAAAGGGAAATGTGTATCACCTCTGGAATCGATTAAAAATCTCTTTAAAATATTAAACACATTGGCATAAGGAAAACACGCTTTTTTAATGCATGCCTAATTTGATTTTATACAAAGATTTATCATTGGAAGAAAATTTATTATGAAGGAAGTGACGGTGTTGAGAAACGGAATCATTCTTTCATAACATTTTTATATGCCCTATATCATGGAATTTCTTGACAAAATTCGAAAGGGACTGTGCTTCCTGGCTGAGTGCTTGTCACCATGGATTGCAATGGGAAGACAGGATGATTCCATACACCATGAAACGCCTAATTATATGATTATAATTGGTGTGGAAGAGAATGATAACAATAAGGCTCTCATATACGTCAAAGGATTTAAAAAACGCAAATAGCTGGCTGATACACTGAATAGCGACGACTTGACCAATAAGATTCTGAATGCTGATTACGGATATAGATTCTTTATGTAATTTGGATATTACTAATACTGTATGATGTGGAAAACATGTTAAGAACTGTGCATTACAAAATGTGTTTAAGATATACTGATGGTTGCAATGAAAGAGATGTATCAAGTTTAGAGAATATATTATAGTTAGTTTAGAGAATATAAGTTTAGAGAATATTTAGAGAATAGTTTAGAGAATAAAACATAAGATTTCTTTTTAAATATGTTTTAATTTCTTTTCCCGAAATTCATTTTTGAAAAGAGAATAGGAGCAGACAGACATTATTGTCGTTGACGCCGATTCCTTAGATAAAAAAGATTCGATATCGTTAGAGTGTATTCTTATAATGTATCTCAAGTTGGTATCCTTCGACCATTTCGCAACTGTTCTTCAAAGTATAATGTAAAAAAAATCCCTTCCATTTTAAGATGTGTAAAAAAAATGTGGAAGGGAATACTGTTTAAAAGAAGAGCTCCGGGCAACGTTACCGCAGTCGTTCAGAGAGCTTCAACAGAGTTTAAAGCTATTGCTAATTATAAGTTCTCAACAGAGTTCACAGCTATTGCTAATTACCATGGGCTGAAAAGTCCCGAGATTTTTAATGAAAACAAGCGTTTTTTGGGCAAAGTTATATTTATTCCTCAACATAGTTGCCTTCGAGAGCGATACACTTGGTATAGCGATTTTCCAACATTTCGATGCCCTTTCTGTAGTACGAAACGTCCAAGTCTTCGAAATACGCCTCGGTTTCCGCAATAACTTCCTCATTCGAGGTGAATCTCTTTCCCTGGAGTCACCGCTTGAGGTTTGGGAACAGATAATAGTTGGCGGGGGCCAAGTCTGAAGAATACGGTGGGTAAGCAACCAATTCGAATCGTAATTGGTCCAATTTGGTCCATCGCTTTCAAGGACATATGTGACGGTGCGTTATCGTGATGGTACAGACTTTTTTCTTCGCCATATGGGGCCGTTTTTTCTTTATTTCGTCGTTCAGTTTGTTCAATAACCCTGCATAATACTCTCCCGTATCTGTTCTTCCCTTCTGCAGGTAATCGATGAAGATTATGCCATGCGCATCCCAAAAAACGGAGGCCATAATCTTCCCGACTGAGCGTTGGTCTTTTGGCCGCTTTGATCGGTTTTCAGCCACTCTGCAGACTGCCTATTGGACTCAGGCATATGATAATGAACTCACGTTTCATCCATCGTCACAAAACGTCGAAAAAGTCCGCTCGATTACGCTGCAACGCCAAACCGGCCGTTGAATCATTAACGCGCTGCTGTTTTTGATCGACGGTCAGCAAACGCGGCACCCATCGCGCCGATAGCTTTTTCATCTCCAAAACATCGTGTAAAATCCCGCCCGTTCTTTTGAGATGCCCACGGCCTCAGCTAACTCGCGCAACTTCACTTTACGATCACTCAAAACAATTCAATGCACTTACTTTACGATTTCCGTATTCGTAGCCTCTTTTGGTCTTCCAGAGCAAGGTGCGTCTTTAGTGCTTGTACGACCCATTTTAATTCACTAAACCATCGATAAACTGTTGTTCTCAAAGGAGATGTGGGATAACATTTCTGCAACTATTTCAATGATTGTTCAGAAGTTTTTCTTATCAAAAAGCAATGTTTGATCAAGATGCGATATTCCTGTTTTTCCATTTTTTTTACGAAGGCGAAAGTAGCGCCACTTAATTGTAGCTTGTAAATGAATGAACGAAATGTCATGAAACTTCATATATAAACTAGTGACAGATGAGTCTCGAAATGTTCCTCTCGAAATGAATCATGTTCATTTTCTAGTGGCGCCTATTGAAAAATCCCGAGACTTTTCAGCCCATGTATAAGTTCTCCGAGAAAATAAAATATCTCAAGCCCATGAACTATTATATTCCAATTCAACAGGATAAGGCGTGCAAAAGACAGTAAGTTCATTTAATTTTATAAAATATTTTGCTTATACGTTATGTATTTTTGTAAGATCTATTTACATGTTTTTTTTTTCAAAGCGCATTTTCTCAAACATCGTCTAGTACATTTTCGAAACCTCGCCACATGCCTGGTATCTTGATGAGGAAATATGCATTGACATCTATAGTGTACAAATTGCTTGGATATTGGGGTCATTGTAACTTATACATATTGCGAAATTGCGAACAATCGAGGCATGTTCGTACCTCATGCTACGTGGAAGGCATTCATCGAGAAGTGTGCAGATATCGAGTGATTAATGCAGTCAACAGTCCCATCATCATCATCACCGATTCAAGATAAATGTGGAACTTGTTAAAATATTTGATAACATAAAATTAACATTAAATAGCACATATTTGTACATGAAATCAACAATTGTGCTTTTCTTATTTGAGTTTTAGCAATGTGTTGAACATATATTCTATGAACTGAATCAATATAGGCACGATGTTAGTAAGAAATTAGTAAGAATATTTTGTGTCATTTTTAAAACAAAATTGTATTACTAATAAAAGCGATGCTGCAAACACTTTGTACAAAATTTATGAAAATTTATGAAACTTTGTACAAAATTTATGAAAATTTATAAAAATTTTATTATAGAATGGGAACTAATAGTCTATGGTTTAGATTATTGTACATACAACATTACATGATAAATAAATGTATATTAAAATGTATATTCTTTTCTTCTAAAATTATTTTTTTCTTATTAAATAATTTTATTCTTAGTATCTTCGCTACTTCTTCTTCACATCTTCATAATAGTATTGAATTAGTTCAATAAGAAGACGCGCTTGGTCGTTACATTGATAAAAAAGAATATTGTTATAATTAATGTTACTAGATTATATTATTAAAAATTCATAAAATTATTATCATAATTAGTTTCTAAGTTGTATCATTAAAAATCATAAATACCATATCTATTTAATCATGTGCAAAAGAAGAAAAGAAAGGAGAATGCAACGGGAGAAAGAGAGAGCGCAAATAATAAGTATAGGGTCCCGAGTAGGACAAAGAGAACTGCTACAACGGGTGGGAGAGAGAGGACAACGGATTAGAAAGAGAACGCAACGGATAAGAGAAAAGGAAGGAACAAACTCTCTTCCCCGATGACGCGCTTTCCCCTCCCTCGTCGTCCTCTCCCTGTGATGTCATCCCCCCACGCCGCTAAACCCTAACGTTTGTGTGCATTTCTCTCTCCCTGACCACATCCCCTCCCTTCACACACCCATACATACCGCATATACATATACGCACACATAGTGAATTAGAACCGACCTATTCTACTACAGTCGCTGATTTTGTGCATGGCAAAAACGTACTGTTTGGCTATCTTCATTAAAAATTGCCAATCACGGCTCGAATCATGAGGAATCATCTAGAAGATTCATAATTTTTTGGAATCTCATAGGCGATTGATGAAAAGAGTCTTTGTTCCATCAAGTCGATAAAAGGCCGAATCAAGCGGTAATCGAGTCAGATCGTCCCGATACCTTTTCGCTTGCTTTATTATACGACGTTTCTATTTAATTACGCTTCGAGACATACTTCGTCGGAGCTGTCGTTTAATATTAGGTGTGGAAAAAGTTCGTGGCGTTTTTCCCGTTAGATGTAACGGGAAAAACGCCACGAACTTTTTCCCATCTAATATTTTGCCGGAGTTTTATTTTTTGACGTGTTAATGCAAACTTAAACATCTCATTAAAATGTACATAAATTTTTTCAGTTACAGAAAATTTAAATTTTATTCATCAGTGAACATTAAAGATTAATAAAATTTAAGAACGTTTCTAATAGTGTACAATTAAACTTGTTAAACAGAGAGAAACATGTGAAAAAGAATCTCAGTCAAATGTGTCATTATGAAAAAATAAGGAGCTCCGCACAATAAAAGGAACAGGGAACAAAGAACAAAGAATTTTATCAGAAATTGTGTATTCTACAATGCATGATTTCTGATAGATTAAAATTCTTATTCTTTGTTTTCTATTCCTTTTATTGTGCGGAGCCTTTAATACATATGGATTTCCAATATAGCGGCTATCTATGCGAGTTTATACTATAATTTCAAATGTACACGCATTAACATGTCAAAAAATAAAACTCCGACAAAATATAGCATAAAATGACGCGATAGCTCCGATGAAGTGTGTCTCGAAACGTAATTAAATAGAAACATCGTATAATAAAGCAAGCGGAAAGGTATCACGACGATCAGCATACGCTTTGCGTAATGCTCTAATTAATTACATCGCTTAACATACCTATAATTGTGTTAAAACGTAACGTGTTAAATAACGTGATTTATAATGACAAGAAATGTGTAAGGAAAACTTCAGCGAAAATAAGATTTTTGGATAGTATAGGCGAAACATATAGGATCACCATGCCAAGTTGTGCCAGGTGACGAAGCGCGCTCCTTCTCCATCACTGCCGCCACCACCGCTGCTCGATTGTGAGCCGTCCTATGAATTCGCGCGGCACTTAACTGCATATTGGTTTAGACGTTTCCTTTTCTAATTCCAAAACTACAACGAGTATCTCAAAATGATATAAGAATATTTTGTTCCCTTTGATCCATT
>NW_017259183.1:3443701-3448156 GCF_001594045.1 Atta colombica | reverse complement strand
ATACGACCATTGATTGATTATGTATCGCGCTATCTGGATTTATATTTCATTACCCATGGAACAGCATGTATCACATATATGTCTATTACATGTAAGTGATATGTGTAACAAGTTTTATATATATATATATATATATAGGATGTTCCCAAATTGTGATACCAAATTTTAAGGATATATGGCACTCGTTAAAACAAATTAAAAAATCTTAATAAACAGTACTCCGAAACCTTTTATTTCTGAGTTATGAAGCATTTTCTTTTATGAAAAATAGAAAATAAATTAAATCTACAATAAATATTCAATGTGCTTTCAGCTCATGTCAATATACAATTCGAGTTTCGTCATTGAAGATCAAAGATTCTAGGTTTATTTCGTATTTGTTGACAACAGTTTCCAAACCTCTTAATCAATTCACTCACGGACGCCCATACGTGATCACCTAATTACATAGGGATTGATTGCTGTATTCAATTTTGGATTGTGGCCCTTGTCTAGTTTTGTATTATCTGAAAAATGGCTAATTCTGAAATGACAGATATTCATTTATGTATGGCAGAGCAAAGAGTAATGCTTCAAAAGCAGCACGCTTGTATAATGTCATGTAGCTTATCCGAATCGCCGACAGCCAAGTAGAAGAATGTTTAGCAAAATTCATCAATGTGAGACCGGACAGTTCAAGTTTAATTGCGGTAGATCGTGACTAGTTAGAACTCCTGCATTCCAGGAAAATATTTTATGCACAATTCAAGAAAATCCTGGAACATCTTGTCGAAGAATCGCCCTGCAAAAAAGATCAAGCCATCACACTATGTGAAACATTTTGCATGATCAATTTTTGCATCCCTATCATGTCCCAACACTTTCAGATTCTTCTATCAGTTGATTTGCAACAACGGATCACTTTTGTCAATGGCTTCTTCATCGATGCAATTAAAATCCATAATTTTTGTGCAATATTTTATTTACTGAGGCATCCTTCACCAGGAATGGGATTAATAACGTTCATAACATACATGTTTGGGGAGATGAAAATCTTCATGCTATCATTGCATCACAACATCAGCATTATTTTCTGTGAACGTTTAGGCAGGTATTTTAGGAGACCATCTAATCGGACCTTACATTTTGCCTAATAGACTAACAGGACAAGTGTATCTTAATTTTCTCGAAAATAATTTATTCGAACTTTTGAGAGATATTTCTTTACAACGTAAACAACGACAATATAATTCATGCACGATGGTGCTCCCTGCCCTTTTCTTCATTAATGTCAGACGCCATTTAACCAATCGTTTTCAAGAAAGATGGATAGGACATGGCGATCCAGTTGTATGACCAACTCGCTCACCGGATTTAAATCCGTTGGATTATTATTTATGGGGATACTAAAGGGCATGGTATATGCCACATCAGTTGATTAATTGACTCAGAGAATTGGAAACTGTTGTCAACAAATACGGAATAAATCCGGAAATCTTTGAACATGCTCCATAAGGAATGCCGAATTGTGTGTTGAAATGGATGGAGGGCACATTGAACATTTATTGTAAATTTAAGTTATTATTATTTTCTATTTTTCACAGAAAATGCATAACTCAGAAATAAAAGGTTTTCGGAGTACGTTAAGACTTTTGGTGTTCATTAAAACTTTTTACAATAGTTTGTTTTAACGAGTATTACATATCCCTAAAATTTGATACCATCATTTAAGAATACTCTGTGTGTGTGTGTGTGTGTGTGTGTGTGTGTGTGTGTGTGTGTGCAATATAATTGTTGAATTAATTATCTAATAGTTATCAATGTTAAACAGTAATTAAAGTGCTGACGCAATAAATAAGATTACAAAACACAGATAAAAATATTAATTTTTTCTTATATAGTTTCTTCAAAACTTTTTGAACTAATTATGGTATTTATATTTTTTTTATAATGGCATCTACACATAGTATTTTATTATCTAATAGGAGAAGAAGATTAATCGTTACTAATAAAAATTTTAATAATTATTGTGTAAATATTTATAATCAAATAATTATATTTTTCTTTCATTAAAATTAAAAAATGTATTCTACAAACTAATTTTTTAAATTAAAAAATAACAAATACATTTGTATTTTTAAAATTATATTTGCATTCTGGTTTATTATCATAATTATTGTCTGTCGAAAGAATATATTTCTGTTTATATACATGTATAGAGAAAAGTCTTCTATTATAAAATATATGCCTAATATGAGAGCAGCATTTCTGCTAAACTAATAAATGCTATCCGTTAATTTCACCATGAATTTATTGCTCTTAGGTTGAAAACTATTTAGTAGAAAATGTATTATTAGATTGTACCCATAGTCGTAAAAGAAATTTTAGAATTTGGATGTTTTATTGAAATGAGTCTTTAAATCTTGTTTACTTAATAAAAATAAAAATTAATATTTGGCAATAATTCTTCATGTAGTGATAGAGTAAAATTGTATTAATAGAAAAATGCAGAATATATTAAATTACTTAATTACAGAAATTAGATTTGATTGTAAAACCATAAGGCGTATAAGGAACTCGTAACATGAAATACTCAGAATACTTCTAATACGAAGTAGGGAAGACCGGGGCAAGTTGTTAAAATTTTTAATTAGCAATTTTTTTCGTATTAATGTATATATTTAAATTAATGACCAACGCATTGCTTCAAGTACATCTAGATAATCAATTTTTTTTTGTATTTTTATTTGTATTTATGTTTTTAAATACTGAAAATTAAAATTTTCAGTAGATAAATTGTAATAACTTATCCCACTGTGGGGCAAGTTGTTACATTTATAATATCACTTAAAATATATATACAAGGTGTCCCGAAAGTTTTTGCCAATCATTTTTGTGTAGATAAAGCGGACTAAATTGAGTCATAAAGTCCTCTATCATTTTGTAATTTTCGCAATAGTTAACAAGATATTAATTACTAAAAATTATCAAATATTGGTCTTGAATAATTTTTTACTCAAATACTGTCAACTTTACAAAAAAACTGCAAGAGATAAAAATTGTTTATTTTCTTCTCATAGAGCTCTAAGAATTTTTTTAGAATTTTTTCAGAATTTTTTAATACCATATTTTCTCATCAGTAAAAATGAGAAAATATAGTACTAAAAAGTTGATAATAAATTCTAAAAAAAATTCGTACAGTTCTATGAGAAGAAAATAAACAATTTTCGTCTTTTGCAGTTTTTCTAAAATTGATAGTATTTCAGTAAAAAATTATTAAAGATCAATTTTCAGCAATTTTTAACAATTAATATCTGTTAACTATTGCGAAAATTACAGTAGAGAATTTTTCTTTTAATCCGTTCTGCTTATATGTGAAAGATTTATCATTATTTTCGAAACACTCTGTATAATATACATATATGTATAATCAAATTATGTTATGTCCGGACGTCCGACTCGCGGAGACGCTCTCGCGAACGCATTCACGCACTCCCGCAGAAATGAACAACATGGATATGGTGGAAAGAAGGAAAAGAGTTTATTTAGAAAAAGACACAGAACACATTCACACATTAGCTCAAAGCACACGAAGATAAAATCAGCAGATCAAGAGACACGTCCGAGTGCAGCGACGGTTACAGGACGGTGCAGACGGATATCTGAATCTGCCGATCTTGTTAAAATAACAGAGCGGCCGAACGACCTTTAGTATTTCGCAAGCGGCAATTCACGGTATCAGCAATGTAACATTACAATGAAATCAAACACGAAATACTTCACGAGGAATATTTATTTTATAATATAAAATTTAAAAAATATATTATTATACAATATATTATTATATAATAATTTTTTCTGTAATTAATTATTAAAATTAACGTGAAAAGTCATAAAATTAATATTACACACATTTGCTGTTTTTCGCACAGACAGGTGGCTATCTTTAACTTTCTTTGCCGCTGTAACATACATTTTTACATTTACAGATCCTCTGTTTGTCTTTTTTTTTATAAGATCGCACCATTCCACAGATTTTTATAACTAGATTGCTGATCAATATGATAGGAAAAAATGATTCCGAACTGTCCTTGTTTTAGTTCACATATGCGTCTATGAATATCGCATAAATTTATGTAAAAATACACGTTATTATCCGTGTGATCTATACATTTGAGAGTGAATGGACAGAAATATGGTGTTGCCCAGCACTGTCTTCAAACATGGAGACAAAGTCGACAGTCTATTCATAGAAGTGTATGCATTATTCTGTAGAAAAAAAAGAAGTCGTTTTTAATAAGATAAATTGTTAACTATAACAACCTGACTCGATCGAAATGTAACAACCTTCCATTCCCCCAATCTTCCATTTTCAATTGAAAAAAATACACAGATCGAAAACTAGTACATATATCGATTCAAACAAAATATATTATTATAATCAAATGTATATAAAAGAAATATACAAAAGGATAA